>NC_057712.1:14710789-14712377 GCF_004010195.1 Chiloscyllium plagiosum | reverse complement strand
TTATGGCAGATATAATCTGCAGTAACCCTTAAACTCTCTTTAAACTCCCACATCTGACAAGAAGTACATATCACTGCAAAGGCCATTTTTGCTCCTTCACAATCTACAGACCCAGAAAATAAAACCGTCTTATTCCTCTACAAACACTGCCCCAGGTTAAATTAATAGCTACGGCTTATATTTTAAGTTTAATCAAGAGACTTATCTCCAAAAACATATAATCAAGAAAGAATCCACTATACTCACTATTGCAGCCTTTCTCTTGGACAGACTTAAAACACCAATAAACTTATCTGATTCTGTGCTGTGAACTTCGTCCAACAGTTCCTCCAAGATTAGTTGTGAATTTCACTGTTTGTTAATTTTCCCAGATGCACTCCGATGTCCAGCGACGCACAAGTTCAAACATTAAAGGGGGTAACTATGCAGGTTCTCTCTGTCTCTCTCTGTCTCTCTCTGTCTCTCTCTCTCTCTCTCCTGCAATGACCTCACCATGTGCTTCCTTTGTCTGCTCTTCTCCCTTTTAAACTGCTGTTGTTTTGACTTTTTTTTTCCAAAGGTCCAAAACAATGCAACAGCATATAAAACAGTAATTGCTGCTCCTGGAATTCGAGGAAATCACAAATATTTATAGGATCTTGTTGATTCAAGATAATATTTTGATTTTTTTATCCATGTCTTCCTGATGGTTGAGAGCATGACTAAAAGGGATTTGATGTGGTTTGACATACACAGGTTTAATTTCTGAGGGATTTAGTTTCATTTGTATGTGGGGTTTGAGTGTCGTTGGCCAACATTTATTGTTCATCCCTAATTGTCCTTGAAAAGATGCTGGTGAGCTGCCTACTTGAACTGCAGCAGTCCATGTGGGTAGGGGCACACAATGTGCTGATAGTAAGAGAGTTCTGGGATATTGGTCCAGTGACAGTGAAGGAACAGCTCAGCATTTCCACTTCAGGATGTTGTGTGGTTTGGAGAAGAACTTGCAAGTGATGGTTTTCCTATGTATCTGATGTCCTTGTACTTTCTGCATGATAAAGACCGTAGACTTTGGAGGTGCTGTTAAAAGGTACCTTGATGAGTTACTGAAATGCATTTTGTTGGTGCCGCACACTTCTGTAACTGCACTTTGTGGTGGATCAAGTGAGTGTTGAAGCTGACAACTGGGGGCATCTATTAAATAAGCCGCTTTGGAGAAGGAGAAGGAGAGGATTAGGCAAAATGGGAGGATATTTAATTGGGGAAGAGGAAACTATGATGCGATTAGACATGAGTTAGGAAGCATGGATTGGGAGCAATTGTTCCATGGTAAAGGCACTACAGACATGTGGAGACTGTTTAAGGAACAGTTGTTGCAAGTGATGAATAAATATGTCCCTCTGAGACAGGCAAGAAGTGGTAAGATAAAGGAACCTTGGATGACGAGAGCAGTGGAGTTTCTTGTCAAAAGGAAAAAGGTAGCTTACGTAAGGTGGAGGAAGCCAGGGTCAAGCTCAGCTCTACAGGATTACAAGGAGAAAGTGAGGACTGCAGATGCTGGAGATCAGAGCTGAAAATGTGTTGCTGGAAAAGCGCAGGTCAGGCAGCA
>NC_057712.1:14697205-14709751 GCF_004010195.1 Chiloscyllium plagiosum | reverse complement strand
CAGGATGCTGCCTGGACTGGAGGGCTTATCTTATGAGGAGAGGTTGACTGAGCTCGGACTTTTTTCATTGGAGAAAAGGAGGAGAAGAGGGGACCTAATTGAGGTATACAAGGTAATGAGAGGCATAGATAGAGTTGATAGCCAGAGACTATTTCCCTGAGCAGAAATGACTAACACGAGAGGTCATAGTTTTAAGCTGGTTGGAGGAAAGTATAGAGGGGATGTCAGAGACGGTTTCTTTACACAGAGAGTTGTGAGATCATGGAATGCGTTGCCAGTAGCAGTTGTGGAGGCAGGGTGGGCTGAAGGGCCTGTTCTGTGCTGTACTGTTCTATGTTCTATGTTCTATGTTCTATGTTTTAGAGGTGTTGAACACATCGGGAATACACTCATCCAGACAAATGGGGGCAATAAATTTAAGAAATATGTTTCTCTTTTACCAGCAATGGAAAAACCATTGAAGGTCAATGTACGTTAGTTAACTTCTCTCTTATTGGAGATAGTCATTATCATGTGTACTTGTATGAAACAAGTGTTTCTTACCACTTATTATTTATACATAATTTGGTCATTTCTATGACTGTTGGATTGCATTTATCACCTGATCATTTTTACTTTTTCCTTTTTACAACACTTTTTACACATTAATTCATCAGGGTTGTATTATGTCTTGTAGTAATGGCTGGATTTTAAGTCTTTGTTTTGTATTCCATGTCATGTTAACACTTTTTGGCCTGATGCTTGATCCTTCTTTGCTGATTTCTCAAAATGATCTGTCTACTTTAAGCACAACATTCTATGTAGACGTTCCTCAGGCTGGCCTGGACTTTCCTCTGGCAAGATAGTTATTGTTTGTGTGTGGATTTGGGGTTGTACATGGGGACCCCACAGAATCCCCATCATAGCAGACTCCAGAGGAATGACCCAGGAAATTCAAGTCTCCATTGGTCAACTGAAACCATCCTGAAGTCGCAATTTAAATCAGAGAATTCAAAGGTTTCCAACTAAACGAACAAGAAACTTACTTCAGAAGGGAAAGATAATTAAACTCTTGATTAACTTTCAACTCCGATTTAACAATTCAACTTAATGCACACAACCCAAACTGCTCCTCCACCACAGCATTTAAACTCCCAGACCCTGAGTCTACAGCATGGAACCCAACTCCTTTTCACCTCTGGGATCCACTACCTCATACCTGCTCCAGACCCTGCACCCTTCCCTTCCACAAGATTCAAAAGATCTCCTCTTTCACCTGCTTCGAATCAGACTCCCCTTCATTTAACCATGTCACCACTCTGCACTCAATCCCCATTCACAAACCGGTCACTGACCAACTTCACCCCAACTCCCCCGCTCTGAACTAAACACCTTTAACCTAGTCAAGCTCAACATCTTCGAGGACTCTATTCCCTTCACTATCTGGCAACCAATCCACCCTTACTCTACTCTGGACCTGACCCCCCTCCCAGGACCTGGCTGTTTTCGTCCTCGCCGACCTAACTCCCCTTATCCCCCAGCACCCAAATCCTTTTCACCCGTTCCAGACCTGAACACCCTACCACCCTCCTGTGACAATACACCTGGGACACAACAACACTCATCTTATACCCTTTCCACTTCACACACCAGCATCTAACCCCCACCTTAACGTTCAGGATCTAAACCTCTATCGTACACTCCACCTCTGGCTCCGTTTGATCCCACTCCCATGATCCAAGCCCCTTTATCTTGTTCTGGACCCAGCTCCTCTTCCCCACCCTGAGTCCCTTTCCCTGAGACCTGATTTCTCCCAACCACCCTAACTGACATTAAATGCTACATCATTTATGAAGCCCCTCTTGTAACGTACCCACCTGCCACCCTACTGCCTTGACAATGCACCCTGCTAGCACCCTAATTACCTAGCTGCCTGGCATCTTATACAGCTGGCTTTGTACATATCTGGCACCCTACTCACCTGGCACTTGACCTTAACCCTCCTGATATCTTCACTTGCAGCTGACTGCTGTGAAAGGTGCTGTGGTTTATAAAATAATTACACAGAGGTCGCTATCCCATCACCAAGTCACCCTTTATTTATATGTGCACAGTACATGGGCTCTGACCAGCCAGCTCGGAGCCAGTCCCTCCAGTGAGGAGACTCTCTGAATCTCCTGTTTTTTTTCAGAGCCTGCTGTCAGGGTGTCTCACATCCAGGTTTTTTTTTCTAGCAGAACCTATGACACGCCTAATTACCTAATTACTCCCACACTACCGCCAAACTGCAGTAGTGCTTACTTTTTCCCCAGCACCCATGTTGTGTGTGTGCAAGTGTGAGACATAGTAAGAGACACAGGGTGCACAAATCTTTATTCAATTTCCACCACCAGGAAGAAAAGAAACACCCAAGGGCCAGTGACAAGCAGTGCCCTTCACATCAAAGGGCAATGCTAATCTCCTGTGTATATCTGTCAGCCAGGGCTCCCTGGTTGGCCCAGGTTAACAATACCAATCAGGGATCTCCTACTCAGCCAGCTTCACCTCGCCCTCATTTAAATCACTGCAGTTTGCCATTCCCTCTAGTATCCACGAACAATGAAAGAACGTTAGAATGGAAGTACGGCTCACATTTCTGAAGGAGACCTGATTGAAGTTTCCTTTCCGAATATAGAGACAGAATGTCAATCGACATGAGATTTCCACCCCTTAAAAAATCTGGTCTGTTATTTTAAAACAAGCAGAAAGATAAAAATATTGCTTTTTAAATGCTTTTTTTTTCACAAGATGCAAGCATTGCTGAGTAGGGCAATATTTAATGTCCATCCCTAATCACTCAGAGTCATTTAAGAATTGGCCATAGAACATAGTACATTACAGCGCAGTACAGGCCCTTTGGCCCTCGATGTTACACCGACCAGTCACACCAATCTGAAGCCCATCTAACCGACACTGTTTCATATACATCCATATGCTTGTCCAATGACGACTTAGATGTATTTAAAGTTGGTGAATCTACTACTGTTGCAGGCAAAGAATTCCGTACCCTTACTACTCTCTGGGTAAAGAAACTACCTCTGACATCTGTCCTATATCTATCACCCGTCAATTTAAAGCTATGCCCCCTCGTGCTCACCGTCACCATACTTGGAAAAAGAGTCTCCCTGTCCACCCTATCTAACCCTCTGATTATCTTATAACCTTATGGTTCCGGAACTCAATCCCTCTATTAATAAAAGCTAAAACACTGTATGCCTTCTTAACACCCTGTCAACCTGGGTGGCAACTTTCAAGGATCTATGTACCTGGACACCGAGATGTCCCTGCTCATCGACACTACCAAGAATCTTACCATTAGCCCAGTACTTTGCGTTCTGGTTACTCCAACCAATGTGAATCACCTCACACTTTTCCTCATTAAACTCCATTTGCCACCTTTCAGCCCAGCTCTGCAGCTTATCTATATCTCTCTGTAACCTACAATATCCTTCGTCTCTATCCACAACTCCACCGACCTTAGTGTCGTCTGCAAATTTACTAACCCACCCTTCTACGCCCTCATCCAGGTCTTTTATAAAAATGACGAACAGCAGTGGACCCAACACTGACCCTTGCGATACACCACTGGTAACTGGACTCCAGGATGAACATTTCCCATCAACCACCACCCTCTGTCTTCTTTCAGCAAGCCAATTACTATATCCAAACTGCTATATCTCCCACAATCCCATTCCTCCGCATTTTGTACAATAGCCTACTGTGGGGAACCTTATCGAAAACCTTGCTGAAATCCATATACACCACATCAACCGGTTTACCCTCATCTGCCTGTTTGGTCACCTTCTCAAAGATCTCAATAAGGTTTGTGAGGCATGACTTACCCTTCACGAAACTGTGCTGACTATCCCTAATCGAATTATTCTTTTCTAGATGATTATAAATCCTATCTCTTATAACCTTTTCCAACACTTTACCAACAACTGAAGTAAGGCTCACTGGTCTATAATTACCAGGGTTGTCTCTACTCCCCTTCTTGAACAGGGGAACCACATTTGCTATCCTCCAGTCTTCTGGCACTATTCCTGTAGACAATGAAAATTTAAAGATCAATGCCAAAGGCTCGGCAATCTCCTCCCTGACTTCTCAAAGGATCCTAGGATAAATCCCATCCGGCCCAGGGGACCACCTTGCTGTGTAGCCGGAATAACACGTGTCAGATCAAGGATGGAACTTTCCTGCCTAAAAGGACTTTAGAGAATCAGATGGATTTTCTTTCCTGACAATTTTCATGGCCGCCAATCAATTTTAAATTCCAGGTTCTTTATTGAATTTAAATTCCACCATCTGCCATGGCAGGATTTGAACCCGAGTTGAGTTTCTGGATTAATAGTCTAGTGAAAATGCCACTACCCCCCTACATTGAGCTGTTAAGGAGCGATATCCATTTTGCTGGAACTGTCATAAAGCAAAGTGACAACCAGTCTTTAATTTGACGAAAATTTAGCATTGATTGCAAATAATGATAGTAATCTGCAGATAATCACTACAGCAATAGAAACTGCAGGCAAAAATTTAGACTCGCATCAATGTCAAGAGAGACAGAGATAATGTCCATCACTGAGAATAGAGAAGGCAAAGTCAAGATTATGATGGATTACCGGTTTAAATAATTAGATTTGTATGTCAACTTAGACAGACTCAGAGCGCCTAGTGGATGACGTTTGAAGCCTATTAAGAGGAGAATTTGAATTGTGTCAACTGGAAATCAAAAACCATATTGGTGAAAATGAAGTTAAGCTTTTATCAATGTCTCATTGTAGCACTCCTGTTATGATGGTGAGCTGGGAACATGAAAAATTCAAGATAGTGAAAGATTTGCAGTTTTAAACTGTTCTGCTTGAGGAAGATAATGGGCTTAAGCAGACTGCAGGGCTCACAGAAACTACAATGTTGACAGAACAAGGACATCAGTTGACAAATCAGTGGCTGATGGAATTGAGACAAGGCAGATAGAGGAAATTATTATAGATTCTGCTCAACACAATGATGGCTGCTGATGGCTGTCCAAAGCTACAACAATTCCTGTCTGGACCATGGATGACCTCATACAAGTGGGAGAGAGAAGTAGAGCCAGAAGTGAACAGTGTGCCCTAAACTCTCTCGATTGAGATATGCAACAATGGTCAAAATATAAATGCTCCAACACAATTGTAACAAAATCAGTTTTTCAACCTGAAATTTTTGTGTCAATTGAGTCAGTAAAGGGATGTTTTTACCTATTAACAGATAAATAAGGTAAAACATTGAATTACAATTCAACATTCACATGTTAATTTAGAATAGTATTTCAGTACAATATAATTTCAGTTCATTTTTAATGGGATTAGGCCACAGTTCACCTGAATATTCCAGTTAATTATTCTCCAAAGGTTAACTATTCCAGAGCTTCTGTCACTTCTCTTGAAAAAGGAGCAGGTGATATCAGCCTTTGCTCGGTTCGCTTTTAAGTCAGAAGATTGTACATTCAGGTGCAACTCTTGGGACTTGAGTACACAATCTTGGCTGAAAGAATGGCATCAATTTGGAAGAGCTTTTTTTTTCAGTTTAAGTTAAGTAGTGGTCCAACAGCATTCTCAGACAGATATAAAAGGTCCCATGGCACTGTTCAAAGAAGAACAGGACAGCTTTACTAATGCCTTGACTTACCAATCCCTTAAATAACATCTCAAAGAAAAATCTGGTCATTATCTTTTTGCTGTTTGTGATAGCTTTGAGTGCAGAAATTGACTGCCATTTTCCCACATAATAAAATGAATCAAGTATTGAATTAACTGCCACATGTTTTGAGTCTCCAGTGATTGTAAAATATATACATTCTTTCTTATTGATTAATTAACGGCTATGTTATAGAATTGTACTTTCACTTCTGTCTCTTTTGACTGTAACGCAATTCCTTCGGTCATTAAAAGAGTCATGAATTATGAGTTAGCCTCAAAGATTTGCAAAGAAGCAATCAAAAGCAATGCATCTTTCAATAAGTCAATTTGTATCTTTTCATTATCTTAATATTTCTATATTGCCATTTGCAACTCAAGTTTACTCCCATAGCCAGAGAATTGCCATCAATGACTTCTCTCCTCTCAGGCAGCTTTATCACAATATTAATTTTTAGCCCCTTCAATTTCTCACCAACATGCTGCCCATCATTCTAAAACGTTTCAATTCTAGACATATACTGGCAAAATTAAACCCTACTTCAACACCTCACCAAATACCTCCACTTACTCTAAACTGTCTGGCATGCACAATTGGATGGGAATAACTTTTCTCCAACCCAACATTGGCAGGACTTAAGCCTATGGGCAGAATCTTACACATGCCTGAACGATGTGGTAAGAAATGTGGCAGAATTGCAAGAGAAATTCAGTGAGGGCCATCTCAACATCGGGAACAACTTGCTGCACCCTTTAAGTAAGTTCTGGGAGTCGAGTTTGAAATTCTTGCTCAGTAGTAAGAAGTTGCTGATTAGTAAAGATTATTATTTGTTCGTGACATCATTAACTGTGTATCTCACCTCATGAATATGCAGCTTCCTATCTTACTGCCTGCCACAAGAAAATTAGAAGTTGAGAATTCTTGACATACTTGTCAGAGAAAATATCTGGCTATTTTAGTCCTCCGTTGGCTCTAACGATCCTTCAAGTAGTTCAGTGCCAAGCATCATCTCTGGGTCCAATCCACTGGACCCAGTTACGTGCATCTCCGACTGACTGTGTGGAGTTTGCACATTCTCCCCGTGTCTGCGTGGGTTTCCTCCGGGTGCTCCGGTTTCCTCCCACAGTCCAAAGATGTGCAGGTCAGGTGAATTGGCCATGCTAAATTGCCCGTAGTGTTAGGTAAAGGGGTAAATGTAGGGGTATGGGTGGGTTGCGCTTCGGCGGGTCGGTGTGGACTTGTTGGGCCGAAGGGCCTGTTTCCACACTGTAACGTATTCTATTCTATTCTGTTCTTGTTCATAGACATTGGCATTCAATATTTGCCAACCAATAGGAAACAAATAGCACCTCTCCGATCCACTTGCTGTACCATTAGGAAGTTGAGACCAACATTTGAAGACATACCAGTGACTAGCATTGAAAAGTATCATAAACAAAAACTAAGTAGTGAAAGAGCCAGCAGTTTAGAATAATGTGAGTTAAGGAAAACAGAAATGGAATAGAATGAGAAGACAAATAAAGACCAAGAGCAAATCATGAGAGATACTATCTTGGCTTGGAAATGTATTACCACTCCTTCACTGTTACTGGGTCAAAATCTTGAATTCCCTCCCTGAGAATATTGAAAGACAATGTATAGCATGTGGACGGCAGTGCTCACCACCACCTTCCCAAGGGCAACTAGGGATGGACAATAAACACTGACCAGCCAGTGAAACCTACATCCTATGGGTGAATAAAAAATGTGGAAGCTGGTTACTGAAATAGCACACTAAATAAAATGCTTTCAATATTATCAGAACAGTGACTCACTAACAATATTTGTAAGAATATAGCTCTAGGTGCAGTGAACTTCATTTTACCATTATAACACATTTTTTTAACTTGCAATGAATATTGATGAGCTAATCTATTTGTTATTTTATTCCTGTGAAAATCTGCATTGTGCAGGTACATATTTGTGCTCTATTTTCTTACAGAGTATTCTATTCTCCTCCAAATAAAAAAAAATCTTTCTGGCTCAACAGCACCAATTCTGACTGAACCCCTGCTAAACTTGCCAAACTGGGTAAGTGCCCAAGCATTGGTGGTTCTGAGGTAGAATGCTCACTTTTCTCACAGGACAACAGGTTCGATTTCCAGCCAATGCATGGTGCTCCTTTCCCTCTGTTCTTTGAGATAGTTTTTGTGGAGCACTCATGATGTCCCTACTGCTGAGCTAGGAGGTCTGGTCTCAAGTCCCACCTGCTCCAGTGGATGGTGTAATGCCCTCTGCAAAGAAGTCGATTAGAAAAAATGTACAACCTCAGAATTTATGATGATTCTTATGGTGCAGTGGTAATACCACAGGTCGATTAGGAAATAGGTTAATAAAAACCTACTAGCAACAATCAAATGAGGTTAACTTACAAAATGCAACTATTGAGCAGTGTCATTTTAAACCATCCCCATTTTAATCAGCCTATGTACTTGTTGTTAAAATTTACTCAATTGTCTCTAGCAGAAAGATAAGGTGACCCATTTGTAATTTTACATGAATAACAAATCCTACTCGTTTGCTTCGCATTGTAAAATGTTTCAAATTGCTCCATCAGAGCTTTAATAAACAATTTCACATAAATCCATGCAAGGGAATATTAGAGTTTGACAAAATCCTTGACAAAAAGAGATGGGCTTTGAAAAATGCCTTAGAGAAGGAAAGAGGTGTAGTGAGGGAGAGAGCTTTAACAACCCAGTGCTTCGGCAGCTGAGGGCATGGCTCCTAGAAGTGGATTGATTAAAATCAAGGATACACAAGAAGCTAGAACTGGAGGAGCACAGATCTCCCAGTGAGGTTGTGAGTTTTGGGGAGATTACAGGAAAAGGGAAGAGCAAAGACATGAAACAATTTGATAATACCATTGAGAAATGAAGACATTTCTTAACTGTTAGCCAAAGTAACTGAGCAGAAAGCAAGAGGTGTAGTGAGAGTGCAGTTGTGTTAGAATAGAATCATTATTTATTGTCACTTGTATTTTACAAAACAAAATCAGTGAAAAGTGTTTAAGTTGCCATACCATAGCACGTAAATTAACAACTGAAGGCATAGAAATTTTTTTTAAAAAAGAAAATGAAGACAAAGTCCATCTTTGTTCAATTCACAGCTACTGCATTCAGGAAAACGTGGAAAAGTAGGCCATCCACTGCCCTATATATTCCTCCTCCACTAACTTCCCAGGTGTAAGATGCCGAATGCCCCAATGACAAAACTGGAGGTGGGGGAGCTAACATGTCTTCAGAGTTTGTTCAGTCATTTAGTGTGCTGATGCACTGATTTCTACAAGGACTGTCCCCTCAGTGACACCCTGGTGCATTCCTCCATTATTCCTAATATTGAGTTTAAAACTTAAAAGCATGAACGCTGTCCTCCATTTAATTGTAACCCTCTGCTTCCCAACTCTCTCTACATTGTCTTCATGCATGGGTTTTGCATCAGCAATGCTAATCTATTTTCTAATATTCATGCCTCCTATTAACACCTATTGTATATCCCCATCGCTCTTCCATCACAATCAGCACTCCCTTTGTCTTTTGTTCCTGTCATCTTTGCCATCCGTTCCACTTGGCTCTCCACCCTATTTGTCAATAGCATAAACAACACAATGTGCCATCTCCCTTTGGGTCCAAAGAAGAGTCATTTGGAACTTAACAGATTAACTTTCAACCTCCCTCCACAGATGCTGACAGATGTGCTAAGTTTCCCCTGTTTTGATTATAGTTGTAGAGCATCTGCAGTACTTTGCTTTCATTTGGGTGTCATTAACTCACAGACAGGCAATTTTTCTTTTATTTACCGTAATTAATTTCCTACAATTACTGTTAGAGCATCAGGCTGAATTATTTCTTAGAAGACAGCGTGGAAAAAAGGTTTTCATTGCTAAAGCCACATTTATCACAGTGAGTGGAAGAAAATGTAATGTCAATAGAAAGGGATGCATGAAAGGTGAAGAGTCAGAGAACGTGGTCTGAAATCATTCCAGAAAATTAAGATGAAAGATCATCATTAGTAGATGAAGTGACTACTAGGAAGATTTATAAAATAAGTAATAAGAGTAAAATACTGCAGATGCTGGAATATAAAATAAAAAAAAGAACATGTTGATGAAACTCAGCAAGTATGGCAGCATTTGTGGAGAGAATCTTTAAATGTTTCAAGTCGAATATGACTCTTCTCAAAGAGACACAGCAACGGCTTGACTGGCATCACATCCACCAATTTCAGTATTCACTCCCTTCACCAATGTACAGTGGTAGCAGTGTGCATCATCGGCAAAATGCACTGTAGTAATACCGGAAGGCACCTGTGAAGCAGTGTCCAAGCAGTGTTGCCTCACAGCACCAGGGACCCATGTTCAATTCCAGCCTCAAGTGACTGTCTGTGTGGAGTTTGCACATTCGCCCCGTGTCTGTGTGGGTTTCCTCCGGGTGCTCCGGTTTCCTCCCACTGTGCAAAGATGTGCAGGTTAGGTGAATTGGCCATGCTAAATTGCCCATAGTGTTAGGTGCATTAGTCAGGGGTAAATGTGGGGAGATGGGTCTGTGTGGGTTGTTCTTCGGAGGGTTGGTGTGGACTTGTTGGGCCGAAGGGCCTGTTTCCACATTGTAGGGAATCTAATCTACGTGACCTCTATTAGCTGGAAGGAGAAGGGGATCACATGTCCGCCCCCCTCTAAGAAACTGACCATTGTGATGATGCTGCCCCTTTAACAAGGCCATGTTATTTTTGTTTTTTTTCAAGAGGGATTGTAAAATTGTTAAGGCAGAGGTTACGATGTGTCTGGACATGTCTACTTTAAAACAATGGAATGGACAGTTCTCCCAGTTCAGGTTTTTTCTAGTTCGGTTTAATTTTAGCAGGGAGTCAAAAACTGCTGGAGATCTACAGAAACAGCTACAGTGAAAAGAGGTTCCATGCTCCAACTGTGGTCTCACTTGAACTTTCTCTCTGAAATCTCTCCTGCCTGTAAGAAGTTTATTGAAATTTATCTTTTACCAATGAGGGTGTTTATGGGATGTTGCAGGGATTGGAACAGTTTTGTTAAGTTGTGATGTCGTGTCGGTTGGGTTATCAAATAAGTTAAATTATTCTAAATTCTGATTTTGTTTTGTTTGTGGTTCATCTGTAATGTTTAAATAAATTCTGTTTTGTATAAAGCTGAGTGGTTTGACCAACTGCAGCACCCCTGCAATATCCGCTCTACATCTGCCAGAAAAAAAAAGAGAAGTTAAGCTCTGGATTAACTTCTTCAAATGTTTTGAGAGGATCTGGCCTGGTCCATAGCACCATTCTGACTTAGAACTATGTTACTGTTCCTTCACTAAGGATGGATCAAAATCCTGGAACACTCTTACTAGCAGCACTGGGTATACTTTGCCTCACGGACTGCAACAGTTTAGGAAAGGAGCTCAGCCCCTCTCAAAGGCAATTAGAGATGAACAATACATGTTGACCTTGCTAGCAATACCCATCTTATTAAAGAATATAAAAACAAAACTTGTATTATTTGATTGATCCTTTAGATGTAGTGCACTTGGGTTTCAAAAGATTTATGATAAGGTGCCAAATCAAATCAAATTCTAATTCTGAAAAGAAAGCTCATAGTTTAGGTAGTGATTAGCATAGATAAAGGGCTTGTTCATGATCAGGCAGCAGAGAGTAAGGATAAATAGGTCTTTTGTAGTTGGCAAGTTGAGGCAAGAGGACCACATTGATCACTATTGGAACATCGACCATTCACAATCTGTATCAATGACTTGCCAATATGGTTAATTCCTAACTGCCTCTGAAATGGCCTAGCAAACTGCTCAGTTCCATCAAACCACCACAAAGTCTAAAGAAAGGAATGAAACCTCATAACATTGACCGAGACACTGAAAATGTCAACTCAGGTCTGTAAAGCCTGAAAAGTCCTTCCTACTTAGGTCTGAGGGGTTGTACCAAAATTGCGAGAGGTAACTCTGTCAAGTTAAGTAACAGTCTAACATGAACATAGAATTGTGCAGCACACGAACAGACCCTTCAATCCAACTTGTCCATGCCGGCCAGATATCCTTACTTAACCAAGTCTCCTTTGCCAGCATTTGGCCCATATCCATCTAAACTCTTCCTATCCACAAACACATCCATATTCATAGTATCGTACTTTAAAGACATTTCAGTCACCAATATCACCATTCTAGGGATATTCTGCCCAACTAGCAGGACAGACATAGCCAGGTGGTAACTTACTGGTAACTTTTTTTTTAAAATAAAAGTTAGCTTTAGAGGGATGGCAGTGAAGGCAGTGCAATGTTCCTCCTGCAACATGTATGAGGTGAGGGATGCCATCGACGTCCCTGCCGATTACACTTGCAGGAAGTGCACCCATCTCCAGCTCCTCCAAGACCGTGTTAGGGAACTGGAGCTGGAGTTGGATGAACTTCGGATCATTCGGGAGGCAGAGGGGGTCATAGATCAGAGTTATAGGGAAGTAGTAACTCCAAAGATGGCAGATAGATGGGTGACAGTGAGGGGGACTGGGAGGAAGCAGCCAGTGCAGGGACCCCCTGCGGCCATTCCCCTCAAGAACAAGTATACCGTTTTGGATACTTGTGGGGGGGATGACTTACCAGGGGTAAGTAACGGGGCTCAGGTCTCTGGCACGGAGCCTGTCCCCGTTACTCAGAAAGGAAGGGTGAAGAAGAGCAGAGCAGTAGTAATTGGGGACTCGATAGTTAGGGGCACAGATAGGCGGTTTTGTGGGAACGAGAGAGACTCACGTTTGGTATGTTGCCTCCCAGGTGCAAGGGTACGTGATGTCACTGATCGTGT
>NC_057712.1:14689584-14694426 GCF_004010195.1 Chiloscyllium plagiosum | reverse complement strand
TTCAATGTGGCTAAGTGTGAGGTGATTCACTTTGGGAAGAATAACAAAGAGATGGGGTACTGGGCTAATGGTCGGATACTTGGTAGTGTGGATGAGCAGAGTGATCTTGGTGTCCATGTACACAGATTTCTGAAAGTTGCCACCCAGGTAAATAGTGCGGTGAGGAAGGCATATGGCGTACTGGCTTTTATTGGTAGAGGGATTGAGTTCCGGAGTCCTGGGGTCATGTTGCAGTTGTATAAGACTCTGGTGCGGCCGCATCTGGAATATTGTGTGCAGTTTTGGTTGCCATACTATAGGAAGGATGTGGAGGCACTGGAACGGGTGCAGAGGAGGTTTACCAGGATGTTGCCTGGTATGGAAGGAAGATCGTATGAGGAAAGACTGAGACACTTGGGGCTGTTTTCATTAGAGAAAAGAAGGTTTAGGGGTGACTTGATTGAGGTGTACAAGATGATTAGGGGGTTAGATAGGGTTGACAGTGTGAACCTTTTCCCGCGTATGGAGTTGGGTATTACAAGGGGGCATAGCTTTACATTAAGGGGGGTAGATATTGGACTGAAGTTAGGGGTAGGTTCTTCATTCAGCGAGTCGTAAGTTCATGGAATGCCCTGCCAGTAGCAGTGGTGGACTCTCCCTCTTTATGGGCATTTAAGCGGGCATTGGATAGGTATATGGAGGATAGTGGGTTAGTATAGGTTAGGTGGGCTTGGATCGGCGCAACATCGAGGGCCAAAGGGCCTGTACTGCGCTGTATTCTTCTATGTTCTATGTTCTATGTTCTATATTATAGGAAAGCATAGTGATATATATTGGTATCAAGTCAAACATGGGCAAGGAAACCTCCCACTGATTATTATAACCCACCACACTCTTTCTCTTTCGAGGTGGTAGAAGGTAATAGTTCCGTAGTGTTGACCCAGCACCAATGAAGGAATTTGTCTTTTAAATTTGTTCATGGGATGAGGGCTTCACTTGCCAAACCACCATTTATTATCCATCCCTAATTGCCCAGCGGGCAGATGAGAGTCAACCATATTGCTGTGGGTCTGGAGTCAGACTAGGTAAGGATGGCAATTTCCTTCTGTGAAGGGCATTGGTGAACCAGATGGGTTTAATCCAATAACTGACAATGGATTGACAGTTATCATTAGACTCTTCCAGATCTTACTGAGTTCAAATTACACCATTTGCAGTGGTGGGATTACACCATTACACCATTTGCCGTGGTGGGATTACACCATTACACCATTTGCCGTGGTGGGACATGAACCTGGGTCTCTGGATTAACAGTCCAGTGATAATAGCACTAGGACATTGCCTCCCATTATGTATTCAGATTATATATTTTCAAGTCAGGATAGGTGTTTTGTTACATAATTTACAAAATGTTAATTCGTGGGCTCAGCAGGTCTTTCCAAAGTCAAATGAAACATTGGTGTTTATTGCAAAGAAATTTATAAACAAGAATAGGGATGTTTTAGTGCAACTGTACAGGGTTTTGATGAGACTACATCTGGCATATTGTGTACAGGTTTGATCTTGTTATGAAAAAGCATACAATTGCATTGGTAGCAGTTTAGAGGAGGTTCACTTGATTCCTTCCTGTGATGAAGGTATTAGCTCGTGAGGAAAACTTGACGAGGACTTGAAAAAAATGTGAGGTCTTCCTATTTAAACAAGTAAGATTCAGTGTGAAAGTGATAGGGTGAATACCAGGAAGATGTTTCCTCTTTTAAGAGGAGAAATCTTTTCTCTCATGAATCCTGTTGGTCAGTGATGCTCTCATTTCCAGAAAATATAGTGGAAGCTGGGTCACTGCAATTATTTAAGGCTGAGTTAGATAGGTTTTGATAAATAAGAGAATGAAGAGTTTTGGTCACAGACAGGAAAATGGAGGTGAGGCCCTATTCAATTCAATTATCATCATATTGAATGATAGGAAAGGTCCAAAGGGTAGAACGCTCTCCAGCTTTGTGTTCCCATTTTGAGAACCAGAGGACACTGATTTGAGGAAATTGGCAAAAGAGCCAGTGACATCATGAGGAAACCCATCTGAGGTGAATAGGATCTGGAATCTACTGTCTGACAGTGTGGTAGTGGTGGATTCAAACAAGCTCCAAAAGAAAATTGCAATGGAGAAAGAGCAGCGAATGAAGCTCATTAGCTGTGTTATGTTGCAGAGAGCCAGTACAGACAAAGCTGGGTAACTGGCCTTCTTCCACGCTGTAATCATTCTAAGATTCTAAGTTAAAGCTCTCAACCACTCCACAATGTTCAAAGTTACTGCAGAGTAGAATTTTAAAATTGACAACCTGGTAGAAAATGGATGGGGGTGTGAGCAAAGCTGTGAACATTCCCAACGTTTGGACATTTATCCCAGTTCTATTGCTCTTCTGATGTCTTCCACAACACCTTACTATCTGGCCACATTCCCCTTCAGACATGCCCTCCATGAACATTGCTATGTTGTTTCCCACTTATCTCTTTAGTCCCGCAGTTATCTCTCCTTTTCCCATCATTTCTGGCTCCTTCTACAATGTCTTCCTTTATTCTGACCTACTTAGGAGTAAACTTTGCTTCACCTCAAGGAGGTTGCAGCCAGAAAATTAATTCCATAAGTGCATATCAGTCCGGGCGTTAAATTCAGATGAACATCATGCAATTCCTTGGTGCTTATAGCTTATGGATTACTTTCCCCTCTGTATCCCGGCTCCCTCCATTGCCTCCAAGAATTCATGTCTTATACAGCATTCCATTAAGTTGAAAGGTAAATATAACTCTTGTGTTCTTGAGGTGTTTTCAACATGAAAACGGTAAGTATTTAGAAACCTATTCAGGCATAAAGCTTTTAATAAGACTCTGTTTCAGATTTATTTTCTCTGTTCCAACATTGACTCTTTACAAGCGGGAATGTTTGGAACAGCACCTGGCATATCTAAAAAATGAGGAAACAATCTGGGAAAGCTATGAGACAGGATTAGATACAAGCTAAACAGAGAAGTGGCATTCAATGGACAGAGCTAAGTGATCCCACAACCAACAGATCAGGACTAGGCTTTGGAGTCCAGCCACATTTACCTGTGAATGGTGGTGGACAGTTAAGCAACAAGCAAGAGGATGAAGCTCCACAATTATTCCCATCCTTAGTGATGGGGGAGCCCAGCACAACAGCACAAAAACAAGTGAACCAATTCTCAAGACAATACCTTGACATACCAGTGTCAACTCGCCTAGTTTAAAATTTAAACAAAGTTTGGCAGTTAACTGTCAGTCATCATGAATGGGCACATTCTCCATGGAAGTGCCTCTATCAATCACTTGCCAACCAATCAACATTCTCCTCTCATAGAGCTTATCTTCGTTCCTCCCTTTACCTTGGTATTTCTTGGGAATTATCCTACTAAGTTCAGGGTGAAATGCTTCATTTCCTTTTTAGCAATACTCAAGTACTGTACTACAAAGCAACTATTAATATGTTTAATTGCTATCACTTCTGACAAGGTTTTGACAATATTCGATATGAATCATTATAAGCTGAATGCATTTGAGGCACTGATGTAAACCAGACAGCAAGCCAATTTCACAGATGCAAAATGAATACAAGATACTTAGCATTTTCAACATGGTTTTTATATTGTATTATATTTTGCAGTTCCAGTCGCATCCAAATTTTGTAAAGCATTAATAATGAATCAGCAGTAAGCAAACTCGAAATTCACCCATTCAATCAATTTCTTTGAACTTAAATTGGCAAATCTCAGAATCACATCAACATTCTGACCATTCTGAGAATGATTCATAATAACATCTTACAGATGATGCATAACAGAATATTGTGCTCTTTTTTTCATTTTAATATGAAGCTCAGAAGGACAATGTAAATGCAAGCACCATGGTGGGTGGCAAAGTGGCTCAGTGGCTACCACTGCTGCCTCATAGTGCTCGGGACTTGGTTTCAATTCCAGCCTTAGGCGACTGTCTGTGTGGAGTTTGCATGTTCTCCCTGTGTCTGCATGGGTTTCCTTCGGGTGCACTGGTTTCCTCCCAAGATCCAAAGATGTGCAGGTCAGGTGGATTGGCCATGCCAAATTGCCCCAAGCGTCCAGGGATGTGCAGGCTGGGAAAAGCAAAGTTAAAGAAATAGATGTGGGTGGGATGCTCTTTAGAGACACAGTGTTGACTCAATGGGCCAGGTCATTTCCTCAGCCCTGAAGCTCTTCAACCATGTCCTGAAACAAACTCGCTACCACAGCCACATTTGCTTCCTCAGTGCCTGTCTCCGTAACCAACTCACCCCACACGGACTCCGGACCACCTTTAAACCAGCAGAGTTCGGACCCGAACAGGACAAACAGTACAGATTACAGATTCAAAAACACCAGCAACGGTTCTCCATCAAGATCCTCCGCTCCACGCTTGCAGCAATGCGCCGGTACCTAACCTCTCTACAGTCTGCCCTGCCTCAGCTGAGGGCCACACTCTCTCAGAATTGCAAAGGACCCACTCTGTACTACATCCTCAAGAGAATTCATACTCTCAACAAACAGTATTTCAACTCCATCTCAAACATCAAAAACTGTAAGTACAACAAACTTTTATCCACCCACCTCCATAACCAGCGCTCCTCAAACATTCCAGAAGATTCCCCTGGCCTCGGAAACACCATTAGCCATGCGGCTAATGCAGCTACCACCCCCACGCTGATTGATGATGTCACTACTGCCCCCATCATGGCCACTCCCACAGCCACTTCCGGCCCTCACATCATCGCCGATGCCACACCCTCAGTGACTTCCGCCACCCCTACTGCCGTGTCTGCCACCACTTCCGACCCCACCA
>NC_057712.1:14672186-14687313 GCF_004010195.1 Chiloscyllium plagiosum | reverse complement strand
CTGGAAGAGCACAGCAATTCAGGCAGCATCCGAGGACAGGCAAAATCGACGTTTCGGGCAAAAGCCCTTCATCAGGAAGAAAGGCAGAGAGCCTGTAGCGTGGAGAGATAAGCTAGAGGAGGGTGGGGGTGGGGAGAGAGTAGCATAGAGTACAATGGGTGGGTGGGACACCCGCACCAATCCACCAAATCGCCCCGTGGCTCAACATTTCAACTCCCCCTCCCACTCTGCCGAGGATATGGAGGTCCTGGGCCTCCTTCACCGCCGCTCCCTCACCACCAGATGCCTGGAGGAAGAACGCCTCATCTTCCGCCTCGGAACACTTCAACCCCAGGGCATCAATGTGGATTTTAACAGTTTCCTCATTTCCCCTTCCCCCACCTCATCCTCGCTTCTAACCTCCAGCAACTCGATCCCCTGACCTGTCCGGACTTGTCCGATCTGCCCAGCTCCTTTTCCACCTATCCACTCCACCCTCTCCTCCCTGACCTATCACCTTCATCTCCTTCCCCACTGACCTATTGTACTCTATGCCACTCTCTCCCCACCCCCATCCTCCTCTAGCTTATCTCTCCACGCTTCAGGCTCTCTGCCTTTATTCCTGATGAAGGGCTTTTGCCCGAAACGTCGATTTTGCCTGTCTTCGGATGCTGCCTGAATTGCTGTGCTCTTCCAGCACCACTGATCCAAACATCAATGGGTTGAATGGCCTACTTTCATACTGTAGTGGTTCTAGGGACATGCCTGAGCTCAAACCTACTGTACTGCATGCTAATACCACAACCAGACATTTTTATCTTACGACAAAGCATTATGCTGTAAATGCAACAATCTGACAGACATTAGGGCAGATTTTGATTTTGAACATAAGAGTACCGCAGCTAATAATGAACCAACAACCCACTTCATCTTTCTCTTACTTTTTACTTTCATTGACTTTAATGAGAACGTACAATCGGCTCCAACTTATCTCACAATTTATGCTTTTGTACCAATTCAAGATTTATCTACATGAGTTTTATATTATAGCTTTAATTTGCATATTCAGCAATTAGTAAATACCCACAGCAAATTTAATTCCTAATCTTTTCAAGCAGCTTATGAAAGGTAATTTAGTGGTAAGACTGTTCACCCTTTGGGACATAATTTTCTTGAGGACAAGTGCAGTGAGTAGATTTTATAGGGGCAGACAGATTGCCCAAAATTCAATCTAAAAGTTCATTGGTACCTTATTGACAAGAGCTAATTGGCTGCCATGGAACAATAATAGACTAGGAGCAGCTTGAATTAGTGCAGTAGAACTTGGCACACCATAGATATGGACAAGAGAGCTTCTGGCCAAACTTTGTACTCCCAACAGTATCAAGACAGTAATGGACCTACAACTTCCCATGATAAAGTGAAGGCAGGTAACTTCAGGTAACTTTAGGGCAACCATGCCTGGGAGATCCCAATGAGAGGAGACAAGAAACTCAGTGAAGATTAGCCTAGAAACGCCATGCGGCATAGGAACAAAATTAGACCATCCTGCCCATCAAGTCTATTCCACCAATCAATCATGGCTTATAGGCTTCTCAACTTCATTCTCCTTCCTTCTCCCCCTATATTTTTATCATTGTACTAATCAAGAACCTATCTATCTCTGTTTCAATATGCTCACTGCCCTGGCCTCCACAGCCCTGTGTGATAATGAGTTTCACAGATTGACCACAGAAATTCCTCCTCATCTGAATTCTAAAGAGTTATCCCTTTCACCTGAAGCTGTGTTTTTAGGTCCTAGCCTCTCCTACTAGTGTAAACATCTTCTCCATGTTTACTCTATCTAAGCCTTTCAGTATTTTGTAAATTTCAATCAGATCCCCCCCCCTCAACCTTCTAAATTCTGTTGAGTACAGAACCAGAGTCCTCAACTGCTACAGATATGACAGACCCTTCATCCCCAGGATCATTTTTGTAAACCTTCTCTGGACTCCCTCCAATGCCAATACATGCTTCCTTTGATATGGCACCCAAAACTCCTCACAATTTTCAAATGCGGTCTGACCAGAGTCTTACGCAGCCTCAGCAGTACATCTCTCCTCTTGTATTGTAGCCCTCTTGAAATGAATGTTAACATTGCATTTGTCTCCATAGCTGCCAACTAAACCTGCATGTTAACCTTAAGAAAATCCTGAACTAGGGCTCACAAGTCTGTTTGTGATGATGCTGCTCCTTTCACAAGGTTATTCTGTCCTTGTTTTTCTTTTGGAGAGGGGTGGTGAAGGCACAGGTTCTGATGTGTGTTAAAATATCTACTTTTAAGTTTTTTTAAAAAAAACACTTGTACAATGAAAGGGGAGAGGCCAGTTCTCCTAATTCAGGATTTTTTCTAGTTTTGGGTTGGTTTTAGCTGTGGACCCAAAGAAACAGCTCCATCCTGATCCCTTCTCTCTCACTCTCTCTCTGACATCTTCTCCTGTAAGGACTGTATTTGAATTAACTTTTTTGCCAAGGGGTGCAAGAAATTGGAACACCTCTTTCTTAAGTTGCGTTTTTGTGTCAGTTGAGTTTTCAAATAGTTATGTTATTCTAAATTTGTTTTCTTTTTGTCCGTGTGTAAATAAATTCTGTGTTGTTTAAAACCGAGTGGTTGGGCCAGCTGCATCACTCCTGGAATATCCACCTCACACCTGCTTAAAGCAACGAGCAAAGTTAGGGTCTGGGCTGTCTTCTTGAAATATTTTGAGGGGGTCTGGCCTGGTCTGTAACATCTTTGTGATTCAGATTTCCAAAGAGTAGCTCGGGGTGGGGGGGGGGCGGCTGGAGGGGGTGACAGTCAAAGCAGGAGTGACGGTCTTTGGGTGGAGGAATGGGGGTTTGCTCTCAAGGAGAAATGGGCTATTCCAGGCTGACAGCAATCAGCTGTCATCACTGCCTGTCTCACCCCTGCCTTTCCGTACAGAACTGAAAAATTGCTGCTCAGACAAAATGGGGCCTATATTTGGTGGTAGAGTCCTGAAGACATGTGGTCTGTGACATCTTCCACATTATGGGATAGGGCAAGAGTGAACGGAACGGCAGCCATATGGACTGTCAACTATTCTGAACATACTGTGTCATTTCAACCGCACAAGCAGAGTCTGCGGAAGTCTTTCTTGCAGAAAAAAAAAGTAACATCTTATATTTTTTATTTATTTCCAAAATCAGTCACTGTTGGCAAATGTAACTGAGTTCTCAAGATTATGATTATTCTTAGCCAACCCGTGGAAGCATTGTTTCACGTTATAACAAAGGCAGAGAGGGCACTTGGCAAGCCCTGTATCTTTGCCTGGCTGTGTTAACTCAATATTCTTACAAATATGCAGCTCTCCCTCGAGGCTTTTCCCTGCCTGATTGATGCTCTGTAACGAGGAGAAAGTGAGGTCTGCAGACGCTGGAGATCAAAGCTGAAACTTTATTGCTGGAACAGCACAGCAGGTCAGGCAGCATCTAGGGAACAGAAGATTCGACGTTTCGGGCACATGCCCTTCTTCAATAAAGTTTCAGCTTTGATGCTCTGTAACCACAAGCCTGAAAAGAAATCTTCTTAAATGCCTCCTTCTCACTCTGCTTAATCACAATTGGCATGATGAATGGAAGGCGAGAGAGATGCAGACAGTCAAAAACGCAGCTTGACAAATTGAAGATTTGCATCACCAGAGCCCCAATCATAAGGTTGCTATAAATGGAAAGTTTGGAAGATCATCTTTATTTGCACCAATTCGTGTGGCACCTAAACAGACCAATCCACAGTCAACAACCTGCAGCAAAGACTCTGTTCATATTTTGACAGCTGTAACAAACCTCACCGCAGTAGCTAAGACAATCCAAAGCATTCTGAAATGATCAGTTGGATATTAGATAAAGCAGCATATAGCATGCTTTAAAAAAATGTGAAATTGCTCCATCTCCCAATGTTAGTGCAATGTTTAAAAAAATGCAGAATCCCACTCTGGGATTCATAATAAGGAAAAAAACTCGTTCCTTAGTCCATACATTTTATGTACACCAGGTTTCATTGAGGTTTGTTAACTACTCTTTGAGATTCATACAAAACAGACTTCAGGGGCAAAATATTTTGCGGACGGTACTGGTGAAGTGACAAGATCACTGAACTAGCCATCTATAGTCCCTATTACACTGAGAACATGGTTTTAAATCCCATTACTGGCAGCTGTTAGAATTCCCCTGGAGGGTCATAGGCTGAGGGGTGACCCCATAGGGGTTTATAAAATCATGAGGGTCATGGATAGGATAAATAGACAAGCTTTTTTTTTCCCTGGGGTGGGGGAGTCTGGAACTAGACGGCATAGAGGTGGGGTGAGAGGGAAAAGATATAAAAGGTACTCAAGGGACAACTTTTTCACGCAGAGGTGGTGCATGTCTGGAATGAGCTGTCAGAGGAAGTGGTGGAGGATGGTACAATTACAGCATTTGAAAGGAGTTGGATGGGCACATGAATAAAAAAGAGTTAGAGGAATATGGGACAAGTGCTGGCAAATGGGACTAGATTAGGTGAGGATATCTGGTTGGCAAGGACGAGTTAGACCGCAGAGTCTGTTTCTGTGCTGTACATCTCTTATAACTCTTATGACTTATGACTCTAAAATCTAAACTGGAAACTAATCTCAATTGTGAATGTGAAGCCATCATCAATTGTTGCAAAAAGCAATCAAGATGTGAATGTCCTCTAAGGGAGGAAATCCATCATCTTTAGCTAGCCTGGCCTATGTTTGACTCTTGAATCTAGAAACCCCACAGTGTGGAAACAGGCCCTTCAAGTCCACACTGACCCTCCAAAGAATAACTCACGCAGACCCATTCCCCTACCCTATTACACTATATTCACCCCTAACCAATGCACTTAACCTACACATCCCTGAACACTATGGGCAATTTCGCATAGCCAATTCATCTAACCTGCACATTGTTGGATTGTGGGAGGAAACCAGAGGAAACTCATGCAGACACGGGGAGAATGTGCAAACTCCACACAGATAGCCGCCCAAGGGAGGAATTGAACCCGGGTCCCTGGCGCCATGCGACAACAGAGCAACCACTGAGCCACCATGCTGCCTCACCTGCCATAGTGGGATTTGAACCATGGTCCCCAGAACATCACCTGTGCCTCTGGATTAATTGTCTTGTGACAATAACACTCAGCCATACCCTCTTCTCAAAGCGTAACTCCATCACAATGCGGCTTTTAACTATATTCTGAATTGGCCAAGCAAGTCACTCACCTCGGAATAAGGAACAAATGTTGGTCATTCCATTAGCACCCACACCCTATGAATGAATTAAAAATAAACTCTCCATGAATTTCAATGGCGGAGATAATAGGAAGTTGGAAGATGTTAATAGAAAACAGAATGATGGAACATGTTGGACAAAAGATGGAGCAGAGAAAATATACTCATTTACAAGAAATGAGGAAATGCAATCCACATATTTAGCTTGTCTTTCTCTATAAAACCTCAAAACGGACAAACTCTTGAATTGAGAGAAAGTGAGGGCTGCAGATGCTGGAGATCAGAGCTGAAAATGTGTTGCTGGAAAAGCGCAGCAGGTCAGGCAGCATCCAAGGAACAGGAGAATCGACGTTTCGGGCACAAGCCCTTCTTCAGGAAACAAACTCTTTGAGATTCATACAAAACAGACTTCAGGGGCAAAATATTTTGCGGACGGTGCTGGTGTAGTGACAAACAAACTCAAACTCTTGAATTGAACCAATTTCTTTAGTGTCAAGATCTGATAAACCAGTACTGTTGGGATCCCAAGACATTTGGGAAATCTAAAAAAAGACCACATGTATATATACACAAGACAAGCTTCTAGATACACATTTGCCCACACCCAAAAACAGACAGTTGTACTTGATTTATTCATGTTGCATCACATAAAAACTTTGCTTTTAGTCATTCCTGACAGTGAATTTTGTGAACTGTAAAACATATGTTAGAATGGACTTTTTTTTAGTGTGTAAGCACTCTTTTGAACGTATAATTTAAAAGACCCTGATGTACAAGAGCAGAATTCAGCAATTCGGCCCATTGGGTCCAATCTGTCATTTGATCGTGGTTGATATATTTCTCAAGTCGAGAGCGTAGTGCTGGAAAAGCACAGTAGGTCAGTCAGCATCTGAGGAGCAGGAGAATCATTATTTCAAGCATAAGCTGTTCATTAGGAAGGGCTTATGCTCGAAATGTCGATTCCCCAACTCCTTGGATGCTGTCTGACCTGTTGTGCTTCTCCAGCACTACGCTCTCAACTCTGATCTCCAGCATCTGACATCCTCACTTTCTCCTGATGTATTTCTCAACCCCATTCTCCTGCCTTCTCTACATAACCCTCAATCCCCTTATTAATCAAGACCTATCTATGTCTCTTTAAGTACACTCAATTCACTTGGCCTTCACAGCCCTCTGTGGTAATAAGTTCCACAAATTGACCACAATCTGGCTGAGGGAATTTCTCCTCGTCTCAGTTCTAAAGGGTCGTTCCTTCACTCTAAAGCTGCGCCCTCGGGTCCTTGTCTTTCTTACTCATGAAAACATCTTCTCCACCTCCACTCTAATCCAAACCTCTCAATGTTCTGAAAGTTTCAGTGAGATGCCCCCTTAGTCTGTCTAAATTCCATTGAGCACAGAGCCAGAGTCATCAACCACTCCTCATGACAAGCCCTTCATCCCTGCGATCATTCTTGTGAACCTCCTCTGGACACCCTCAAATACCACACAACCTTCCTTAAATGCAGGGCTCAAAACCACTCGCAATATTCCGAATGCAATCTGAGCAGAGCCTTATAAAGCCTCAGTGGTACATTTCATACATCATAGATCGTAGAACAACTACAGTGTGGAAACAGGCCCTTC
Organism: Chiloscyllium plagiosum; assembly: GCF_004010195.1. Classification (NCBI taxonomy): domain Eukaryota; kingdom Metazoa; phylum Chordata; class Chondrichthyes; order Orectolobiformes; family Hemiscylliidae; genus Chiloscyllium; species Chiloscyllium plagiosum. The sequence continues at coordinate 14,680,420 of NC_057712.1, read as the reverse complement.
GGCCCAACAGGTCCACACTGACCCTCAGAAGATTTTAGAGTCCATTATTAAGTAGGAGAATACTTGCACTGCGTTGCCAGCAGAGGTAGTAGAGGCAGGCACGGTAGATTCATTTAAGATGCGTCTGGACAGATGCATGAGTAGGTGGGAAGCAGAGGGATACAGATGCTTAGGAATTGACTGACAGGTTTAGACAGTAGATTTGGATTGGCTCAGGCTTGGAGGGCCAAAGGGCCTGTTCCTGAGCTGTAAATTTTCTTTGTTCTTTGTTCTTTAAACCCATTCCCCATTACTCTACATTTACCCCAGACTCATGCACCTAACCTACACATCCCTGAACACTGTGGGTAATTTAGCATGGCCAATTCACTTAACCCGCACATCTTTGGATTGTGGGAGGAAACTGGAGCACCCGGAGGAAACCCGCACAGACACAGGGAGAATGTGCAAACTCCACACAGACAGTGACCCGAGGCTGGACTCGAACCTGGCGTCTTGCAGTGTTAACCACTGAGCCACTATGCCGCCCTTTTATTCTTGTCCTCTTAAATGCTAACATTGCATTTGCCTTACTAATTACCAACTGAATGTACGTATTAACCTTATGAGAATCCTGAATTCGGATCCCCAAGTCCTTTTGTGTTTCAGACTTCTGAAGCATTTCCCTATTTAGAAAATTATCTATGCCTGCGTTCTTCCTACCAAAGTGTATATCCTCATACTTTCCCACATTGTTTTCCATCTGCCACTTCTTTGTCCACTGTCTTAGTCTGCCCAAGCCCTTCTGCAGCCTCCCGCTTCCTCAACACTATCTGTCCCTCCACCCATTTTTGTCTTATCTGCAAACTTAGCAAGAACACCCTTAGTTCTTTTGTCCATGTCATTAATGTATATCGTGAGCAGTTGTGACCCCAACGCATACGCCAGCAGAAAACCACTAGTAACTGACTGTCAGTGAAAATGGCCCCTTTGTCCCTACTGTGTGCCTTCTGCCAGTCAGCCAATCCTCTATCGATGCCAATACCTTTCCACTAATACCATGGTCTCCTATTTAGTAGACTCGTGCATGGCACCTTTTTAAAAGCCTTCTGGAAATCCAAATAGATCACATCCGCTGGCTCTCCTTTGTCTCACTTGCTTGTTACCTCTTTAAAGAATTCTAAAAGATTTGTCAGGTATGATTCCTCCCTGCCCCAGCCCCTTGACAAAGCCGTGCAGTCTCAGCCCTGTTTTACTATGCACTTCCAAGTATTCTGCAATCTCATACTTAATAATGGACTCTAAATTCTTACCAATGTCTGAGGTTGGTCTAATTGGCCGAGAGATTCCTGCTTTCTGCCTCCCTCCCTTCTTAAACAGGAGTGTGACATTAGCCACTTTGCAGCCCCCTGTGACCCTCCCTGAAAGATCACCACCAATGTTTCTTCAATCTCCTCAGCTACCTCCTTCAGAAATCTGGGGTATAGTCCATCCGGTCTGGGTGATTAATCCTCCTTCAGCATCCCCAGCACCTTCTCCTGAGTTGCTGCCACCACACTTGCCTCTGGGCCCTGACAGTCTTATAGTTCTGGGATGCAGCTGGTGTCTTGCACTGTGAAAACTGATGCAAAGTGCCTACTCAGTTCCTCTGCCATTTCTTTGCTCCTCATTGCTACTTCTTCAGCCTCATTTTCCAGTCATCCGATATTCACTCTTGCTTCTCTCTGACCTTTTAGCTCAAAAAACCTTTTGAAATCTTCTTTAAAATTACTTGCTCGCTTAGTCTCATATTTCATCTTCTTCCCTAAAACCCCCCACCCCGCCCATTGCTTTTTTAGTTATCCCTGCTGATGGTTTTTAAAGGGTTCCCAAACCTCTGGCTTCCCACTATTCTTCACCACATTGTATGCTTTTCTTTTGCTTTTATGCTATCCCTGACTTCTCAGCCCTGGTTGCCTCATCTTCCCTTGGTATGTTTCTTCTTCCTTGAGGTGAATTTCTGTTGTGCCTCATGAACTTCCTCCCATTGCTGGTCCACCATCTTCTCTGCTCGGCTCCCCTTCCAATCAACTCTGGCCAGAAACTCCCTCATGTCTTTGTTGTTACCTTGACTCCATTATAATACTGTGACATCTGATTGCAGCTTCTACCTTTCAAATATGGGGTGAATATTATTATGCTGTGTTCACTGCTTCCGAGGCTGCTTTCACTTTAAGCTCCCCACTCAAGTCTGCCTCATCACATGTCATCAAATCCAGAATTGCCTGTTCCCTAGTGGGCTCTACCACAAGTTGACACAAAATCAGTCTTGTAGACGTTCCATGAATTTCTTTTCTTGAGATCTACTCCCCATCTGATTTTTCCAGTCCACTTGCATATTGAAGTACCTCATGATTTTTGTAAGGGTGCCTTTCTTACATACCTTTTCTATTGCCTGATTTATTTTCCTACCCACATTCTGACTACTTCTGGAAGGCCTATTCACAGGGCCCTATTTCCTTTGCGGTTCTTCAACTCTAACCTTCCTACTCTCTATCACTTCATGCAATCAACTTACTTACATTTTTACTGACAACACAAAACCATCCCCTCAGCCTGTCCTTTCAATAGGATATATATCCTTGGATATTCAGTTCATAAAATTATAGTATCCTGACAGTGCAGAAAGAGGACATTCAGCCCACGCCAACCTTCCAAAGAGCATCCCACCCAGACTCACCAACCCCACCCTACCCTATAACCACATATTTCCTTTGGCTGACCCATTTAGCCTGCACTATGGGCAATTTAGCATGGCCAATCCACCTCACCTATACACCATTGGAGTGTGGGAGGAAACCAGAGCACCTGATGGAAACCCATGCCAACAGGGAGAATGTCCAAACTCTACACAGACAGGACCTAAGGCTGGAATTGAACCCAGGTTCCTGATATTGTAAAGCAGTAGTGCTAACCACTGAGCTACTGTGCAGTTTCTAGGCCTTAGCCCCTTGCAGTAATATCTCTGTGATACCCACAGCATCATACGTGCTAATTTAAATCTGCCCAACAAACTTATTTAGCTTCTTTCATATACTGTGTGCATTTCAGTACAAAACCCTCAGTCCTGTGCTCTTTTACCTGCTGTGTCTGAACTTAGGTTCCAGACACTTTCCATACTCTCTGACGTTTTGCTTCTTCTGGAAGCTTTAGTAACCTCTGCTGAGCCTGACACACCTTTAACTTTTCCTATAACTTTCCACGTAGCTGAATCCCCTTACTATTTAGTTTAAAGCTCTATTGATAACTCTCGTTATGCAATTTGCCAAGACTCTAGTCCCAGCATGATTCAGGTAGAGCCTGTCCCATTGGAACAGTTCCCTCATTCCCTAGGACTGGAGCCAATGTCCCATGAACTCAAGCCCATTCCTCCCACACCAATCTTTCAACCATGCATTTACTGCTTTAATCTTGTTGACCCTGCATCAATTTGCTCGTGGGTCCGGTGGTAACCCAGAGATGATTACCTTTTAGTTCTGCTTTTTAATTTAGCCCCAAGCTATTCATATTCCCTCAGCAGAATCTCTTTCCTCTTTCCATCTCTATTATTGGTATCTATTTGGACCACGACAACTACATTGGTGCTCCGGTTTCCTCCCACAGTCCAAAGATGTGCAGGGTCAGGTGAATTGGCCATACTAAATTGCCCGTAGTGTCAGGTAAGGGGTAAATGTAGGGGTATGGGTGGGTTTCGCTACGGCGGGTCGGTGTGGATTTGTTGGGCCGAAGGGCCTGTTTCCACACTGTAATCTAATCTAATCTAATCTACATCTTTCCCCACCCACTCCAAGTTCCCCTGCATCTCTGATGAGATATCCTGAGTCTGGGAACCAGGCAAGCAACATAACCTTCGGGACTCTCAATCCTGGTCACAGAGAGGTGTATATTCCCTTGACTATGCTATCCCCAATTACAAATACATTTCTCTTTTCTCCCCACTCTTGAATGGCTACCTGTACCATGGCTTGGGGAGTTTACTCATCCTCCTTGCAGCCCCCATGCTTATCCACACTGGGAGATAGAATCTCAAGCCTGTTAGACAACCTCAAGGGCTAAGGTTCCTTCAGTATTACCACCTGCATCCTTCTACATGCATTGCTCATAGTCACACCTTCTGATCCTTGACCATTGACCGAACTTGAAGTAGTTTAGGTAAGGGATGTGACTGCCTCCTGAAAAACAGCATCCAGGTAAATTTCCCCCTTCTTGAGGTGTCGCAGTGTTCGAAGCTCAGAGTTCAGCTCATCACCTCTAAGCCGGAGTTCCTCAAGCAGCCAACATGTGCTACAGATGTGGTCACATGAACTCCAACGGGGTCCACCAGCTCCCTCATCAAGCAGATGCAACACATCATCAGGCATGACATCTCTATTTTAATACTTAGTTTCGTTAATTTGATTTTTTTCTTTAAATGTACTGGTCATTTAATTTGTAACCTATAAATATTTCCCCTACCTATCTTCAGTCTGAAAATAACCTGTAGTTAAATTAGTAGCTATCACTAACTAATGAACTTGTGGTTTACCTGTGATGTCAGTCTTTTGTACTGGGCTCCTGATCCTGAGTTTAAATGCATCCTGTTAAAAAAAAACATGCAAACTATCAGCCAAAATTAAAGGAAGCAAAAACCACCTCTTCCCCTCTGCACCAAATTCCTACCCTGCCTCCAAATTTCCTGAATAATATATTCACTCAGACTGTGTGTCACTCCGGATAAGATCTCTCTTTCTTGACCGTGCAAAGCTTACTGAGACATAACTTGTATACTTATACTTAAAAAAAATCAGAATAAGTTGCACTTGTTCCTTTCGATTTGCCTATCAGTTCTATAGTTCAGCAAAGGTTATTCAACTCCATGCCAACCACTGACTGTATCCTCTTCAGGACATCCTGAGAATGTGGAAGACAAGATTTAAATACAAGTTTTTTTTAATTTCACAATCAAGCAAACACCAGAAACAAAATACATACCTGACTGGTCATGATTCGAATGCATGTTACAAAGCCTTTTTTTATTTATTATTTAACACATGCCATTCATTTCTTTTCACAATACTTAATTCTGTTTAAAAATCTAATTTCATACAAATATATCACATAGGTCTTTTCTTCACTTTGGCTCTTCACAGCTGTTATTGCTTTAGTTTGGCAACTCTTCAGTAATCCCGCACAGAATTATCATGTTGTGGAAGTATATTATTGAATAAAGAAATGTTGTATTTTCTTTTTGAGTTCCTCCAATGAAAAAGATATAACAAAAACGCTTCCTGAGGAACCAATTGTGCTTTTGAACAGTGTTTCAGCAGCTTACTTGGTTTCCTATGGTGATTGGTATTTATACACAGCAGTCGTCTGTTACAGAATAAGTTTGTCCTTTCTTATGTGCCAACCTTCCAATTGGTGAAACAACAAATACTTGGAAGTTACATAACTGGCATCCATGAAGGATCTGCACAAAACAGAGACCAAATTAAATTGCTCTTGGACTCAGGTTCAGCGCTTTGGTACAGGAGTTACAAGCCAATGATTCACAGCCTCTAACTTGGGCCAGCAAATGAAACCTCCATAGAAGACAGACAAAGGAAAGATAAATGTGCACTTTCTACTTTTTCAGGAGCTGGCTACCCTGCCAGTCTCATCTCTCAAGCGTTCTGGGATTGCGCAAGCAAACCAACCAAGGCGAGAGCTGATAATTTTGACAAATACATTTGTAATGATGCAAAATTTATCAAGTCCTCTACGAAAATTCACTGCATGGAAATGATTTCTATTTCTCAGGTCACCCAGATTCAGATTAAGTGCACAGCTGGACCAGATAGCTACTTCAAAAGTGCAATGAGGTATTAGCAAAACTATGAATCTGTAAAAAAAACGCTTAAATTTTAATTGATGTTAGTGTCGATGCTAAGGATGGACAACCACTTGATGAACACTTAAAACAGAATAAATTGAAATCTGGAAAGTAATGCACATTACTTTTAAATGTGTTGTCGGGTTCACTGGCAGGGAAATGGCAATTTTAGCTAGAAGATGATACTCTAAATATTCTAAATTTTTAATGAAAGGTGCCTTCTTATTAAAGCTGAGCCAAGTTGAGAACTGTGTATAAATTATTTTAGTTTGATGGCTTTTGTGAGTTATTTATGTGGGCGTGCAAAATAATGTTCAAAAATTAGAAGATCGTCCATCTTGCAGTGGCTCATGTTATTTGTCTCGCAATGCAGCTGCACTAAACATGACAAATAATGCACAAGTGATTAACATAGCTGTTACCTTTCTACCATTCTTTTTGTCAGATTAATAGAATATTAATGTAAATAGAATACCTCTGAGTGCTGATCATTCAAAACATCCTGGAATGTGATACAGGATTTACTTCATGTTGGAATAAATCAAATTGTGAAATAAAATCTTTTAACCCAACCATCACGGGATGAGAGGGGCAGTGGTTATGGGAAAGCTGAAATTATCAGATCAACCTTCAGTTTTGCATTCATTTTATTTTCTTCAACTTAATGGAAAACAAATTTGAGCAGGGTGTGTGGAACAGCAACCAATCTAACACTGTTAATTATTTACTGGGTGAGCTAGGTTAAAGTTACTCAATAAGTAAACAGACATAGAGAATAATAATTCAACTCATGTCAGTAAACGTAAAAGTTACAGTCACTATCACCCTGCTGCACCATTAGAGAGAGACAATGGTGGTGGCTTAACCTGAGGGTCACCATGCCTCAGGTTAAACCACCTCAAGACTGGAAGTCCACATTGAGGCCATGCCAGGCCGAGAGACCACTAGATACCGCCAGAAGACCACCATAACAGGCTGCTGGGCTGCTGGAAAAACTGCCATATCGGGCCGAGAGGACGCCATGATGGAGCACTGGGAGATCATCACGCCGGGCTGAGAGAAAGCCATGATGGGGCACTGGGAGATCACCATGCCAGATCAAGAGGACGTCATGATGGGGCGCTGGGAGATCACCATGCCAGGCTGAGAGGATGCCATGTTGGGGGTCTGGGAGATCACAACTCTAGGCCGAGAGGAAGCCACGATGGGGCACTGGGAGATCACAATGCTGGGCCGAGAGGGTACCATGATGGGGCGCTGGAAGATCACCACACCGGGCCGAGAGGATACCATGATGGGGCAGTGGGAGATCACCACACCGGGCCGAGAGGATACCATGATGGGGCGCTGGAAGATCACCATGCCGGGCCGAAAGGATGCCATGATGGGGCACTGGGAGATCACCATGCCGGGCCGAGAGGATACCATGATGTGGCACTGGGAGATCACCACGCCGGGCCGAAAGGATGCCATGATGGGGCACTGGGAGATCACCATGCCGGGCCGAGAGGATACCATGATGGGGCACTGGGAGATCACCACACCGGGCCGAGAGGATACCATGATGGGGCACTGGGAGATCACCACGCCGGGCCGAAAGGATGCCATGATGGGCACTGGGAGATCACCATGCCGGGCCGAGAGGATGCCATGATGGAGCGTTGGGAGATCACCATGCCGGGCCGAGAGGATACCATGATGTGGCACTGGGAGATCACCACACCGGGCCGAGAGGATACCATGATGGGGCACTGGGAGATCACCACGCCGGGCCGAAAGGATGCCATGATGGGCACTGGGAGATCACCATGCCGGGTCGAGAGGATACCATGATGTGGCACTGGGAGATCACCACGCCAGGCCGAGAGGATGCCATGATGGGGCACTGGGAGATCACCACGCCGGGCCGAGAGGATACCATGATGGGGCACTGGGAGATCACCACGCCGGGTCGAGAGGATGCCATGATGGAGCGTTGGGAGATCACCATGCTGGACTGAGAGGATGCCATGATGGGGCACTGGGAGATCACCACGCTGGGCCAAGAGGATACCATGATGGAGCGTTGGGAGATCCCCATGCTGGGACGAGGGGATGCCATGGTGGGGAACTGGGAGATCCCCATGCTGGGCCAAGAGGATCCCATGATGGTGCACTGGGAGATCACCATGCCGGGCCGAGAGGATACCATGATGGGGCACTGGGAGATCACCACGCCGGGCCGAAAGGATGCCATGATGGGCACTGGGAGATCACCACGCCGGGCCGAGAGGATACCATGATGGGGCACTGGGAGATCACCACGCCGGGCCGAGAGGATACCATGATGGGGCACTGGGAGATCACCACGCCGGGCCGAGAGGAT
>NC_057712.1:14605958-14669659 GCF_004010195.1 Chiloscyllium plagiosum | reverse complement strand
AGAGGATGCCATGATGGGGCACTGGGAGTTCACCATGCTGTGCCGAGAGGGTGCCATGATGGGGCACTGGGAGATCACCACGCTGGGCCGAGAGGATACCATGATGGAGCGTTGGGAGATCCCCATGCTGGGCCGAGAGGATGCCATGGTGGGGAACTGGGAGATCACCACGCTGGGCCGAGAGGATACCATGATGGGGCACTGGGAGATCACCATGCCGGGCCGAGAGGATGCCATGATGGGGCACTGGGAGATCACCATGTCAGACCGAGAGGATGCCATAATGGGGCACTGGGAGATCACCATGCTGGGCCGAGAGGATGCCATGATGAGACACTGGGAGATCACCATGCCGGGCCGAGAGGATGCCATGATGGGGCACTGGGAGATCACCATGTCAGGTCGAGAGGATGCCATGATGGGGCACTGGGAGATCACCATGCTGGGCCAAGAGGATGCCATGATGGGGCACTGGGAGATCACCATGCCGGGCCGAGAGGATACCATGATGGGGCACTGGGAGATCACCATGTCAGGCTGAGAGGATACCATGATGGGGCACTGGGAGATCACCATGCCAGGCCGAGAGGATGCCATGATGGGGCACTGGGAGATCACCATGTCAGGCTGAGAGGATGCCATGATGGGGCACTGGGAGATCACCACGCCGGGCCGAGAGGATGCCATGATGGGGCACTGGGAGATCACCACGCTGGGCCGAGAGGATACCATGATGGGGCATTGGAAGATCACCACGCCGGGCCGAGAGGATACCATGATGGGGCACTGGGAGATAACCTCGCCGGGCCAAGAGGATACCATGATGGGGAACTGGGAGATCCCCATGCCGGGCCAAGAGGATACCATGATGGGGTAGTGGGAGAACATCATGCCGGGCCGAGAGGATGCCATGATGGGACACTGGGAGATCACCACACCGGGCTGAGAAGACACCATGATGGGGCACTGAGAGATCTCCACGCTGTGCCTGGAAGATGCCATGTTGGGCTATTGGGAGATTGCCACGCCAGGCCGAGGGGACGCCATGATCAGACTGGCAGATTTGGATTTAATAACGATGAGCTCCAGATGCCAGTTGTTCATCACAGTGAAGTTTGCTGGCTGATTCCAATGCTAGTTTTGTCTGCCACTAAGCTCTCGTAAAAGATGAAGCAACATGAGGCAGGAGTCAAGGATTGACTAAGGCCTAACTGAACCTTTCGAATCTTTTTAAAGTGCCAGGAAAATCTTTGCTGTTTGCACTTCCTGTCGAAAAACCAGACTGTTCTCTTTATGGAATGGTCAACAGTGACACATTGAAAGATATCTGCTTAAACAACTAAAGACTTGTGCTAATTGGGCAGAGCATTTACATCACCAACTCTGCACATTTCATCAACAATCTTATGCAGAGTCCAACAAGCTGAAGTCACTGGCTTTCAATTTGACAGACCTAATGGCACATTTAGGAAAATCAAGAAAGATAAATCCCCAGGCCAAACCGAGACCACCCGTCCAGAACAATGTGAAGCTGGAAAGCTGACAGCTGTAAACAATGTGATACCAAGAGACATTGGTCACACATGTACAAGACATCTGCTTCCAAACACCAATCCAGACCAACGAGATGTACAACATCACAACACTGGCAGTTAGGAAAGTATAAAGAAGGTGCACAACACAAAAAGAGAATCAGAGTCCACCAGGAGTATATTTCACAAGGTAATCAAGCTTTTACACATTGCTAATCACACTCACCATGTCAATGATACAGAAGCTTTTATAACCATGAAGATCCATAGTCCTTAAAAGGTGGATTACGCACAGAGAAAGTTAAATTCTAAACTAAATCTAAATGGGAGCTAGCGCAAAACATCTTGAAAGAGATGTAACTCAACAAGTAGCAAGATACTCCTTTTCAGCTGCGTTTGATGCTCTAGATAACGATGTTGAAGAAGATCTCAAGGTTCATATACTACAGTTTGGCCAAAGCCAGTGTGAACAGTTGCAATTGGCAACTTGTAAAGATGAGCAACTACAAGCTCTGCAAAAGATCATCATCCAGCGATGAGTTGACATTGTTGATGAAGTATCTGAGAAGGTGTGCTCACTTTAAACATGCAGTGATGAAATCAGTAGACCACAACACTTCATTTTCAAGGTCAAACAAGCCCTAATACCAAAACAATTACACTGAGGTATATTTCCACATTGCACCAGAGATACATGGGTATTAAAGACATATCAGGGACATATCCTTTTTACTTTGTGATAAGGGGACTAGCAGGGATGGCAGTGCAGGGAGAACAATGTTCCTCCTGCATGATGTTTGAGGTGATGGACGCCATTAGTGTCCCATCCAAGTACATCTGCAGGAAGTTCACCTAACTCTCACTCCTCCAAGACTGTGCTGAGGAACTGGAGCGGGAGCTGGATGAACTTCAGATCATTCGGGAGGCAGAGGCTGTGATAGATAGGAGTTACAGGGAAGTAGTTACTCCTGAGCAAGAAGAAAGCTGGGTGACTGTTCGAAGGGGGAAAGAACAGTCAGTGGAGGGATCCCCTGTGGTCGTTCCCCTGAAAGACATGTATACCGTTTTGGATACTGCTGAAGGGGACGACTTGCCAGGGATATGCAGTGAGGCCCAGGTCTCTGGCACAGAGCCTGTCCCTGTTGCACAGAAGGGAAGGAAGGAAAGGAGGAGAGTGTTAGTCATTGGGGACTCTTTGGTTAGAGGCTCAGATAGAAGGTTTGTTGGGACCGAACGAGGCTCACAGTTGGTGTCTTGCCTCCCAAGTGCCAGGGTCCGTGATGTCTTGGATCGTATCTTTGGGGTCCTGAAGGTAAAGGGTGACCAGCCTCAAGTCGTTGTCCATGTAGTTACCAACGACATAGGTAGAAAGAGTGATAGGGATGTAAGGCAGGATTTCAGGGAGCTGGGGTGGAAGCTGAGAGCTAGAACAAACAGAGTTGTTATCTCTGGTTTGTTACCCGTGCCAATGATAGCGATGCAAGGAATAGGGAGAGATATCAGCTGAACACGTGGCTGCCAGGATGGTGCAGGAGAGAGGGTTTCAGGTACTTGGATAATTGGGGCTCATTCTGGGGAAGGTGGGACTTGTACAAACAGGACGGTCTTCACTTGAACCAGAAGGGTACTAATATCCTGGGTGGGAAATTTGCTGGTGCTATTCAGGTGGGTTTAAACTAGCTCAGCAGGGGGGTGGGAACTGGAGGTGTAGTTGCAGTGCACAGGAGGATGAGAGTAGGAAGGACAGGGACAGGATTTCAGGGTCACAGCGATGTGCTGGCAGACAGCAATGTGGTTTGAAGTGTGTCTATTTCAACACCAGAAGTATCCGAAATAAGGTAGGTGAGCTTGCAGCGTGGACAGGTACCTGGGACTTCGATGTTGTGGCCATTTCAGAGACATGGATAGAACAAGGTGAGGAATAGGTGTTGCAGGTTCCAGGGTTTATATCTTTCATTAAAAACAGGTAAGGCTGTAAAAGTGGGGGAGGCGTGGCCTTGTTAGTCAAGGATAGTATAACAGTGGCTGAGAGAAGTTTTGGTGATGACTCGTCTTTTGAGGTAGTGTGGGCTGAGGTTAGAAACAGGAGAGGGGAAGTTACACTGCTTGAAGTTTTTTATAGGCCTCCACAGAGTTCCAGGGAGGTGGAAGAGAGGATTGGCAAAATTATTCTCAGTAGGAGTGAAAGGAACAGGGTGGTCATTATGGGGGACTTTAACTTCCCCAACATTGACTGGAAATGCTATAACTCTAGTACATCGGATGGATCAGTTTTTGCCCAATATGTACAGGAGGGTTTCCTGACACAGTATGTCGAAGGGCCGACAAGAGGGGAGGCCACATTGGATCTGGTGCTTGGTAATGAACCAGGCCAGATGTTTGATTTAGTTGTAGGTGAGCACTATGGAGACAGTGACCATAATTCAGTTACATTTAGTTGAGCGATGGAAAGGGACAGCTGCATGCCACAAGTCAAGAGTTGTCGATGGGGCAAGGGCAATTATAATGCGATTAGGCTAGAATTAGGATACATAGAATGGGGTAGCAAAATGCAGGGGATGCAGACAATGGAAATGTGGAACTGGTTTAAGGAACAGATATTGCATGTCCTTGATAGGTATGTGCCTGTCAGGCAGGGAGGAAGTGATAAGGTAAGGGAACCGTGGTTTACTGCAGAAATTGCATCTCTTATTAAAAAAAGAGGAGGCCTATGTGTTGATGAGGCGATGGAGAGTTACAGATCAGCTGGAAGGATTTAAAGAGAGAGTTAATAAGAGCAAAGAGAGGACACGAGCAGTCTTTAGCAAATAAAATAAAGGAGAACCCTAAAGCTTTCTATAGGTATGTGAGGAATAAAAGGGCGATTAGGGTAGGAATAGGGCCAGTCAAAGACAGAAGTGGGAAGTTGAGTGTGGACCCTGTGGAGATCGGAGAGGTGCTAAACGAACATTTCTCATGGGTTTTCATTCAGGAAAAGGAGAGCATTGTGGAGGAGAAGAAAGAGGTACGAGATATTAGACTAGAAAGGATCGAGATTAGTTACAAACAGGTGTTATCAATTCTAGAAGAAGTGAAAGTAGACAAGTCCCATGGGCCGGATGGGATTTATCCGAGGATTCTCTGGGAAGCTAGGGAGGATATAGCAGAGCCTTTGGCTTTGATATTTGAGTCATCATTGTCTACAGATTTAGTACCAGAGGTCTGGAGGATTGCAAATGTTGTGCCCTTGTTCAAGATGACCCAGGTAATTATAGACCAGTGAGCCTTACTTCTGTTATAGGAAAGGTTTTGGAAAGGATTATAAGATATAAGATTTATAATCATCTAGCAAGCAACAAGTTGATTACGAATAGTCAACATGGTTTCGTCAAGGGCAGGTCGTGTCTCAGAAACCTCATTGAGTTTTTTGAGAAGGTGACCAAGCATGTAGATGAGGGTAGGGCAGTTGACGTGGTGTACATGGACTTCAGTAAAGCCTTTGATAAGGTTCCACATGATAGGCTGATAGAGAAAATGCAGAGGCATGGAATTGAGGGTGATTTAGTAGTTTGGATTAGAAACTGGCTTCCTTTAAGAAGGCAGTGAGTGGTGGTTGATGGAAAATATTCAGCCTGGAGTCCAATTACTAGTGGTGTGCCACAAGGATCTGTTTTGGGACCACTGCTGTTTGTCATTTTTATAAATGACTTAGACGCAGGCATAGGTGGATGCATGAGTAAATTTGCAGATGATACTAAAGTCAGAGGAGTAGTGGACAGTTTGGAAGAATGTTACAGGTTGCAGGGAGACTTGGATAAACTGCAGAATTGAGCTGAGAGGTGGCAAATGGTGTTCAATGCAGCTAAAAGTGAGGTGATGCACTTTGGGAAGAATAACAGAAAGGCAGAGTACTTTGTCAATGGAAAGATTCTTGGTAGTGTGGATGTGCAGAGGGATCTTGGAGTCCATGTACATAGATCCCTGAAAGTTGCCACCCAGGTGGATAGTGCTGTTAAGAAGGCATATGGTAGGTTAGGTTTCATTCGTAGAGGGATTGAGTTCCGGAACCGCAATGTCATGCTGCAACTATACAAAATGCTGGTGCGGCCACGCTTGGAATATTGTGAACAGTTCTGGTCCCTATATTTCGGGAAGGATGTGGAAGCATTGGAAAAGGTGCAGAGGAGATTTACCAGGATGTTCCCTGGTCTGGAGGGAGGGTCTTATGAAGAAAGGCTGAGAGACTTGAGTCTGCTCTCATTGGAAAGAAGAAGGCTAAGAGGGGATTTGATCGAGACATACGGATGATCAGAGGATTAGATAGGGTAGACTGTGAGAGTCTTTTTCCTAGGATGATGACGTCAGCATGTACGAGGGGGCATAACTACAAATTGAAGGGTGATAGATTTAAGAGAGATGTCAGAGGCAGGTTCTTTATGCAGGTAAGGGTGTGGAATGCCCTACTTGCTAATGTAATCAACTCAGCCACATTAGGGAGATTTAAACAATCCTTAGATCAGCACTTGGATGATTTTGGGATAGTGTAGGGGGATGAGTTGAGAATAGTTCACAGGTCAGCATAACACCGAGGGCTGAAGGGCCTGTTCTGCATTGTATTGTTCTACGTTCTATGTTCTAAGACACAATGCAACTTGTGCACTAACTGGCAGGGGATGAATTGGGATATTCAATGACTCATGAACGCAGGTGAGGCATGTCAACTGTATCAACCCCAGCAGTGGAGGGAGGGTCTCTGCACCTTTATAATTTTTCATCCACTCCTTGGGCAAAAGTAGCAAAAGAATTATTGACAATGGTTATTATTGATTACTTATCTAAACTTGTTATAGATTACTTATGTCAATTTCCAATCGTCAGTGACTTAGCAACACAATGAACATAACTGCTGCTGAAACAGTGAGTGCTCCTTCCAGTATATTTCATGGCCTAGATCAAATACCATTTGACAACAGACCATAGTGCACTAGCTAGCCGTACCAGCGCCCCCATATTAATGACATAAGCCAAAGATAAGAAAAAGAAAAAGTAAAAATGAAGGCAAAGTTCATCACACATCAATTTCAGTTCAGGGAATGCTGTTTAAAATGACAAATACTGGATTACGTGGACATGGTGACCAAAGAAGACCTCCACGCTGGGACCAGACTGCCAAAGCAAGGCCACCCCTGGAGGACACGGTACCCCCCATGGGAAAACTGAGAGCACTACTCCAGGACGAAGTAACCCCCATGCCAAACCGAGACCACACCTCCGGGACAGGGCAACCCCCATGCCAAACCGAGACCACCCCTCTGGGACAGGGTAACCCCCATGGCAAACTGAGACCAAGCCTCCAGGACATGGTAACCCCCATGCCAAACCGAGACCACCCCTCCGGGACAAGGTAACCCCCATGCCAAACCAAGACCACCCCTCCAGGACAAGTTAACCCCAATGCCAAACACAGACCACCCCTCTGGGACAGGGTAACCCCCATGGCAAACCGACCCACCCCTCTGGGACAAGTTAGCCCCCAGGCAAACTGAGAACCCCCCCTCCAGGAGAAGATAAATAACATGCCGGACCGAGACCATCCCTCCAGGACAAGGTAAACCTCATGACTAAATGAGAACACCCCTTCAGGACAACGTAATCGTCATGGCAAACCGAGGCCACCCCTCCAGGACAAGGTAACCACCATGGCAAACCGAGACCACCTCTCCGGGACATGGTAACCACCATGGCAAACCGAGACCACCTCTCCGGGACAAGGTAACCACCATGGCAAACCGAGGCCACCCCTCCAGGACAAGGTAACCACCATGGCAAACCGAAGCCACCCCTCCAGGACAAGGTAACCACCATGGCAAACTGAGATCACCCTCTAGAACAAGGTAACCCTCATGGCAAACCGAGACCACCTCTCCGGGACAAGATAACCCCTACGGCAAACCGAGATCACCCATCTGGGACAAGGTAACCCCCACGGCAAACCGAGACCACCCCTCCAGGACAAGGTAACCCCCATGGCAAACTGAGACCACCCCTCCAGGACAAGGTAACTCCCGTGGCAAACCGAGACCACCCCTCCAGGACAAGGTAACCCCCATGGCAAACCGAGACCACCCCTCTGGGACAAGGTAACTCCCGTGGCAAACCGAGACCACCCCTCCAGGACAAGGTAACCCCCATGGCAAACCGAGACCACCCCTCTGGGACAAGGTAACTCCCATGGCAAACCGAGACCACCCCTCTGGGACAAGGTAACTCCCATGGCAAACTGAGACCACCCCTCTGGGACAAGGTAAGCCCCATGGCAAACCGAGACCACCCCTCCGGGACAAGGTAACTCCCGTGGCAAACTGAGACCACCCCTCCAGGACAAGGTAACCACCATGCCGGTCTGAGATTGCTACACTGGGCTGTTTAAATGCCCAGTGTTATGGATTCCACAGGATTCCCCATGCACACCTCAAATATATGCTGGAGTAATATCTGTTTGGCCGTCGGTAAATCTGTCATTAACAGTGTGAGGATAATAGGTTATGGGATAGTAATTAATATGGATAATTGCATGGGGATTGTTTTTTTTCTTGTTGGAGATTCTAAATGTCCTGGTTATCGTTTTTTTTTATTTATTCCCCACATTACCGCCTCACTGTGGCAGTGCTTATATGTTCCCAGCACCCGTGTTGTGTGTGTGCAGGTGTGAGAGACAGTGACAGACAACAACTACACACATCTTTATTCAATTCTCACCACCATGAAGAAAGGAAAAATCAAATAGAGTTGGAGGGGGAAATAAAACACGCCACTCCCTTCAGTGCCCACCTCCCCCTGAAAGTCTCGAGGGTGTTGGTGGACACCGCGTGCTCCTTCTCCAGAGACACCCGGGCACGGAGGTAAACACAGGAGAGGGGCAGGCAATCGGCCACAACGACCCCCTCCACAGCCCACTGCCTGGACTTGGTTATGGCCAATGTGGCCAGGCCCAGGAGCAGACCCATGAGAAGTTCCTCTAACCTGTCCTCCCCACCTCTGCACAGAGTGGCATGGAGATTGTGCGCAGGAGGTGCAATATGCAAAGTGATTAATTGATCAAAAATAACAAACCATTGCAGGCAAAGAATAATCAAAAAATCCAAAATGTGCAGCATTATATAAACAAAGTAACAAATTAAAGAATTCAGCTGGAAATCTTTTTCACTGAAGTCATGCAAAGAAGTAAATTGCTCCTTTACATCTTGATGTTGTTCACTTTGTTTTTATTATCCACCAGTCTTGTTGCAATTAATGATGTTGATGATTCATTTCTAGAAATAAACATGAACCTGCAATTACCCATGTAAATTGCAATATTATTTGGATCCAACATTGTGGTTGTCAGGAACCCCCCCCCCCCCAAGGGACTAATTAGCAATTTTCACTTCAGGCAAGTTAGTAATGGATGCTGATGGCTAATTGAACTGCAGTACTTTGAAAATACTGCCACTCTTTCACTAAAGGGGGAGTTTTGCCCCAGAATTATTTGAACTTTCTTCCTTATTTATTTATTCATTCACAGCATGTGGTTATCATTGGCAAGGTCAACAATTATTGGTTCAACCCATCTTAATTTCCCTTGAGAAGATGATGGTGAACTGCCTCTTGACCTGTTGTTGTCTAGATGGTGCATGTGCAGTAAAATCTAAGTGCTGCTAGGAAGGGGAATCCAGAACCTTAGCACACTGACAATGTAGGAATGATGATATCCCCAAGTCGGAAAGGTGTATAACATGGAGGGAAACTTGGGGGAAGTAGTGTCCTTGCAGTATCATTATTGCCCTTTTTCCAATAGAAGTTATGTTTTGGGTTTAATTTAGGGGATGTAAGCATTGCTAGCCTTTCCTCTGTTTCATCTGATGAAACATGTTGTTGGTGCTTCTCTCATCCAGGCAAGTGGAGAGTATTCCATCAAATTCCTGATTTGCGTCCTGCAGATATTGAAGTTTGTTACGGGATGGGTGGTGAGGACACAGTGTGTCAGTGGCCATTCCAGTTAAGTAATTCAGCAATGACGATTGCCATGAAATTTCAAGGGGAGATGGTTAGATTCACACTTCTTGAATCGAGACTATGGCACCCGTGTGGCATGGATGTCCCTTGTCACTCACCAACCCCCAACTGTGAATATGGACATGGGCTGCTTCATTTTCTGAGGAATTACTAATGGAACTGAGTGACCACTGTGTAATCACCAGCAAATGTTCCACTCCTGAGCTTGTGGTGGAGGGACAGTCACCAATGAAGCGAATGAAGATAGAAGGACTTTGTCACAATCCTGTGGAGTCCTGAAAATTACTCCAATGGTTAGATTTTACCCCCATAATTCTGCTAAAAGAAAAAAAACATAGGCTGCTGCAAGTGTCAGCTAATAACTGTAAGGCCAATAGAACATCTGAACGTTTAACAGCAGTTAGAACCAACAATCTTCACCCATAAAACATGTGCATTGAAAAAGAAAAGAAATGTAATGGTGGAGAAGGATATAAAGCTGAAAGGGAAGACATAAGGACTTGAGGCTGTTTTCATTAGAGAGAAGAAATTTGAGAGGTGACTTAATTGAGACATGCAAGATAATCAGAGGGTTAGATAGGGTGGACAGGGAGACCCTTTTTCCTCAGATGGTGATGGTTAGCACGAGGGAACATAGCTTTAAATTGAAGATTGATAGATATAGGAAAAATGTCGGAGGTAGTTTCTTTACTCAGAGAGTAGTAGGGCGTGGAACGGTCTACCTGCAACAGTAGTAGACTCGGCACCTTTAAGGGCATTTAAATGGTCATTGGATAGACAACTGGATGCAAATGGAATAGTGTAGGATAGATTAGGCTTCAGATTGGTTTCACAGGTCGGCGCAACATTGAGGGCCAAAGGGCCTATACTGCGCTGTAATGTTCTATGTTCTATGTTCTAAAATGGATCAGAACAAAGCAAAAAGAAAAAGTAAGTAAATAGAGGGAAACGCATTGGATTTGGAGAGAAAGAAAACAGGCTGAAGGGAAAATTAAATAAAATTTTATGTTTAGAAGATCTCTAATCATGATTTGTGACTTGGAGGTAAAAGGTTTCATGACTAAATTTTTCCCCTTTATAAGCCATTGCAGGGAAATAGTAAATCCGCTCCTTAAATGAGATGCTAAATGCTGTAAGTAGTAGCTTTAACTTTCTGTGATGAATTTAATGTGTCATTTAAGGTGGTAACTCTGCAATTTTGTAAAATCCATGGGGAACAGAGGGAAAAAATGTTGCTTTTTTGTGAAACTGGTTGAGCAGGTAATTGAACATCTAACAACTTGTACTGATTCACAATTCACAGGCTAGCATTTCCTCACCACAAGTCTCTGGAAGATTTACACGTTAGCAAAGCATGCATCAATTAACTGGATAAATGCACCAATCACATTATACCTGTCGCAGAAGCTGGGACATTATTGCATTCTCAAAGAAGACTACAGGGGGAGTTGTGTCTTTTTTCTTAGTGTACTATATTGCAGCTTGTTCATAATGATTACTTGAATAATTCTAATTATTTATTTTAAGGCCAAGATAATCAGAAGTTTTTTTTTTAAATCAGCCCCACAATTCCAAGATCCTCGTAGTAATCCTAAAAGATTATCAGGTTCATTCTGTCCATATTCCATAAGATTAAATTTCCACAGGGAACCCACTGAAATAAGGCAAATCTCCTTGCACGGTGAACATCATGAAAAATAAATCCCAATGGTGGGGTTCCCACTTAATATAAACTGTTATAATCAAGGAAGGAAAATGAGGACTCTTACAATTCCTACCCAATATTTTGAGGGAATGTCAGCATTACCAGTTTATGCACAAATTATGTCAAAGAAATCCACTTGTGATACAGATGAAAATCTGAACAACTAAGAACCAACATGAGTTATCTCAAAAGCTGAAAATGTGTTGCTGGAAAAGCGCAGCAGGTCAGGCAGCATCCAAAGAACAGGAGAATTGACGTTTCGGGCATAAGCCCTTCTTCAGGAATGAGGAAAGTGTGTCCAGCAGGCTAAGATAAAAGGTAGGGAGGAGGGACTTGGGGGAGGGGTGTTGGAAATGCGATAGGTGGAGGGAGGTCAAGGTGAAGGTGATAGGCCGGAGTGGGGTGGGGGCGGAGAGGTCAGGAAGAAGATTGCAGGTTAGGAAGGTGGACCAACCAACCCAACCACCCCGTAGCCCAACACTTTAACTCCCCCTCCCACTCCACCAAGGACATGCAGGTCCTTGGACTCTTTCATCGCCAGACCATGGCAACACGACGGTTGGAGGAAGAGCACCTCATTTTCTGCCTGGGAACCTTCCAACCACAAGGGACGAACTCAGATTTCTCCAGTTTCCTCATTTCCCCTCCCCCACCTTGTCTTCAGTCAAATCCCTCGAACTCAGCACCGCCTTCCTAACCTGCAATCTTCTTCCTGACCTCTCCGCCCCCACCCCACTCCGGCCTATCACCCTCACCTTGACCTCCCTCCACCTATTGCATTTCCAACGCCCCTCCCCCAAGTCCCTCCTCCCTACCTTTTATCTTAGCCTGCTGGACACACTTTCCTCATTCCTGAAGAAGGGCGTATGCCCAAAACATCGATTCTCCTGTTCCTTGGATGTTGCCTGACCTGCTGTGCTTTTCCAGCAACACAGTTTCAGCTCTGATCTCCAGCATCTGCAGTCCTCACTTTCTCCTGAGTTATCTCAAGAGCCAAGTGCAGGGTTTCTAACCTTGGAGTCACTGTTCCAAGATCATGCCAGCTTACTATGTATACAAACTGCTGCTCATGATAAAGGTTACTGCCATCATCCTCTTGCAGTGTAGGAAACTACAATGCCTTACTTGAAGCATCTCTCGTTGTTACCGCTATATAGTTTATTGGGTGTTAGCAACTAGTTATAAATTATCCTCGGAAGAATGGCAGTCTCCTGGGTGTCTAATGAACGTTGAATCTCTTCCTGTCAGTGCGAGGTCTGTAGGGCCCTTTCAGGTCAGATCCCTGATCCATACCCATTACCTTTGTTCTAAGCTGTCTTGCACGCCATCCCTCATTGTAGTGTGACCTGTGGTATAAGATAGCACTGCCCCTTATTTATGTACATCTTAATAATCCTGTAGGTATAAGTGTGAAGTCAACTACTGCGATAGAGGAGCTGAATATTCAAAACTGATGGTGTTGGATCACATTGGAATAGGCGATCTATAATTTAGCAATGCCATATAGAAGTTATATTCTTTCTCAAGTGTGATCTACTCTACCTTCCCCATTTGACTATTGGTACCTCAGTGAGCTAGTGAACTGCTAAATCCAGAACGACTTGTACATTGGCTGAAGCACTCATTAAAAAATGGTGTTCTGCTGTCTGGAATGACCTCATTAGGGATCCCATGCATTGCAAATATCTCATGTAAAACTCAGATAACCATATCTATAATCATGGTACGATTACTCCATCAGGAAAATTAATGTATGACAGTGAAGCAAGACCTTACATTAAAACCAAATAGGTCTCTGACCACACATTCCCAGAGTCTGGTGGAGAGTGTGACAGTTATCGAAATGAACCAATGTGACCTTGCACAGATGCTGTCAGTCACTGTTCTAATGCATTTGTGGTACGTGACTGAGCGATTCCACACAGGCCTCCAGCCAGTCCCGAGAAAAAGCCAGTTAGAAGGAATTTCAAAGAAGCCGCCACCTTTCAGACCCAGTCCTCCAGCCCTCGGATCCCATTCCAGCAGCTGGAGCAGCTCTGACACAGTGTCCCAGGACATATAGAGCCAGTGTCGATACTGCACCTCACTCATTTCAACATGGATTGGAGGGAACAGACTCTGATCTACTTGTGACCCTGGCACAGCCTGAGGGGCTCTTCTTGAATTGGGTTTTCTTTGCCCTCCACTGTGACTTGGGGCTGTCATTCCTGAACTTACTGTTACTCCTAAACTCGCTGTCATTCCTGTACTTGCTGTTACTCCTAAACTCGCTGTTACTCCTGGACTTGCTGTTACTCCTAAACTCACTGTCATTCCTGGACTTGCTGTTACTCCTAAATTTGCTGTCATTCCTGGACTTACTGTTACTCCTAAACTCGCTGTCATTCCTGGACTTGCTGTTACTCCTAAACCCGCTGTTACTCCTGGACTTGCTGTTACTCCTAAACTCGCTGTTATTCCTGGACTTACTGTTACTCCTAAACTCGCTGTTACTCCTGGACTTGCTGTTACTCCTAAACTCACTGTTACTCCTGAACTTACTGTTACTCCTAAACTCGCTGTTACTCCTGAACTTACTGTTACTCCTAACTCACTGTTAGTCCAGGACTTACTGTTACTGCTAAACTCGCTGTTACTCCTGAACTTACTGTTACTCCTAAACTCGCTGTTACTCCTGGACTTACTGTTACTCCTAAACTCACTATTACTCCTGAACTTACTGTTACTCCTAAACTCGCTGTTACTCCTGAACTTACTGTTACTCCTAAACTCACTGTTAGTCCAGGACTTACTGTTACTGCTAAACTCGCTGTTACTCCTGAACTTACTGTTACTGCTAAACTCACTGTTAATCCTGAACTTACTGTTACTCCTAAACTCACTGTTAATCCTGAACTTACATTTACTCCTAAGTGCGCTGTTACTCCTGGACTTACTGTTACTCCTAAACTCGCTGTTACTCTTGAACTTATTGTTACTCCTAAACTCGCTGTTACTCCTGGACTTGCTGTTACTCCTAAACACGCTGTTGCTCCTAAACTCGCTGTTACTCCTGAACTTGTCACTCTTGAACTTGCTGTCATTCCTGCATTTGTTACTCCTGGACTTGCTGTTACTCCTAAACTCCTGAATATTTTGTTACTCCTGAACTTGCTGTCACTCCTTGATCTTGTCATTCCTAAACTTGCAGTTAGTCCTGGACTTGCTGTCACTCCTGCTCTCACTCTCTGAGCAAGACAGCCACTCTAGCCAACATCCTCCCTGTAGATGGATCCATGGCTCCTGCTGCCAGCAGCCTATGTTGGGAACATAAGGAACAGAGCAGGTTCTCTGTGCAACAAAGGATTAGTACTGACATACCCTGCAGACGATGCTGCACACGCTCAATGAGACAAGCAGCTCCCTTGCAACAGGGGGCCATGTATTAAGTTTTCATTGCTCTTTGGGACAGCCTCCTGGTCGGGAGGGGTGCTGCACTCTCTAAATGACTAACACAACACTCGGTGCCATGCAGTCTGACCCCTTCCCATCCCAGCCCCTCATCAACCATGGAAATGATCACTGGAAGCAGTAGTCTCTATTGTTTTACTCAATGAATGGTGCAGAAGGTAATGGGTCTCCATCCCACAGTGCCATCAAAGGTCTCACAAATACTGAGCTGGTTTTATTTTTTTTGACACTCCTATTTATTTTTTCTTATGTTTGACACTCCCCTTTATTTTACCCCCACACTACTGCCTAACTGTGGCAGTGCTTATTAATTTTTCCCCAGCACCCATGTTGTGTGTGTGCAGGTGTGAGACACAGTGAAAGACACAAGGTGCACAAATCTTTATTCAAATTTCCACCACCAGGAAGAAAGGAAACACCTCTGTGGCCTGTGACAAGCAGTGCCCTTCACATCAAAGGGCGATGCTGTGTGATCAAACAGTGAGGGGGAGGCCAGGGATTAAATCAAAATAGAGTTGGAGGGGGAAATAATGCACTCCACTCCATGCGGCGCCCACCTCTCCCTGAACAACTCCAGGGTGTTGGTGGACACCGCGTGCTCCTTCTCCAGAGATGCCTGGGCTCTAACGTAACCGCGGAAGAGGGGCATGCAGTCGGCCCTAATGACCCCCTCCATGGCCCGCTGCCTCGACCTGTTGATGGCCAGTTTGGCCAGGCCCAGGAGCAGACCCACCGGGTGCACAAAGATCAGGAGCGTGGGACTAAAGTGCAGCCAAAAGCAGAGGAGGAGGTTTTTAAGAAAATCAGAAAGGGAGTGCAAACGCCCACACCCAATATATACATGGTCCATGGACTCCACAGCGCCACAGAACAAGCAGTTGGGCTGGGAGTCCGTGAACCACCGCAACCTGCGGTTGCAGGGGACTGCTGCGTGCAGCAACCTCCACCCCAGATACCCGAGAGAAAGGGGGAGGACTCCCGCGTAGAGAGCCCTCCACTGGGGATCCCCACTGCCCGGAGGCAAATGGGCACGCCAAGGCGTGTCTGGACGGTAGATGAGGGAGAAGAGGTGGACAGTGTGCAGCAGCAGTCTATACAGGGGCCCACCTTTTTCCATCCTTAAAAGTGACAAAACTAAAATTCTGGAGGCGGTTCAGGTTGTGGGGCACAGGCTCCCGCGGGAAGTACGGGACCTTGGAGCCAATGTGAAAATCCGTCCGGGCTGGGGTGAGCGCGAACGGGTTCCCACCGCACACCTGAGCGCCCTCCAACTGGTGCACTACGTCGGGTCAGAGCACCGTCGTTTTAAGGCGTCGGATGGCGGTGGCCACGTACCGGACGTCTACCGCTGCCCTGCTCGCTATGTCCTGCGGCAGCGTCCAGCCCAGGCCCCCGGCACCCAGCACGTCCCCGACCCTGGCCACCCTCGCCGCCACGGCCCTCCCCTCCGACAGCCACTCGAACCCGCGAGTACGGAGGTGCGGATTCCTGAGCAACGGCTCCCTGACGACAGCCGCTACTCCAGCCGGAGGGTAGGCGCGACGCGATTCGACCATGTCCCAGACAGTGATCAGGTCCTGGTACAAGCCCGGCAGCGTCTTGAGGGCGACCTGCAAACCGTCACGGTCGACGAACAGGAGCTGCGTGCCGTAGTTGAGGTTACGCACCTGGCGGAAAAAATACGTCGCCAGGGCGCACCACCTAGGAGGAGGCTCAACGTAAAGGTATCGCTGCAAGGTCTGAAGGCGGAACGTCGCGACCTGGGTGCGGATGCACACCAGCAACTGACCGCCCTCCTCAACAGGGAGACTCAGAACCTTCGCAGCGACCCAGTGCATCTTTTTGTCCCAGAAGAAGTCAACCAACGTTCTCTGGATGTCAGCGACAAAGCCAGGAGGAGGGACCAAAGTGACCATCCGGTACCACAGCATGGCGGCCATTTATGATCAGCTGGTTTATGACCAGCACTCGCTTCCTGTAAGATAGCACTCGGAGCAGTCCTGTCCAGCGGCCTAGGTGAGCCGAGACTTTGGCCTCCAGTTCCTGCCACTTGGCTGGCTAGGCTTCCACAGCCGGGCTGACTGAGCCGGTTTTAGCTAGAGTTTTCCTCTTTTCCATTTCGTGATGATAAAATCTGCTTCATTGAGATCTCCATGTGCAATTTACAAAGGCCAATTATGTCATCTGTGACCATTGTTTCACCCGAGACATTTTCACATTGTACCCATTTGACAAACACAGTGACACGCAGCTGCATTTTCCAAGTGCACGGTTGATGTCTTCCCCTTCACTCATTGCCCTCCTGTTACAGAGGCGGAATCTAACCATATGCCCAGCAAACTGACTCTGACTCTGCCCATCCCAACCCTGGTATTTTCGAGTTGCAGGTCACGTTTAAGAAATGGTGAGTGATTGGAGGGAAACCAGCCCCTGGTGGACACTCTCAGCACTGGATTGTGTCTGGCCATCAGATACACATCGGACTCTCCACATACACTTTGACCTTTCTCCATCCAGGCAACCCATTTCCAACAACGCCCCGACATGTGGAAACTCTCACACAGAGCTCCACCTCCAACTTTTCTATTTGCCCCCAAGTCCCACCATTACAGTTTGATAACTCCCACCATGGTCCTGTACACTCCCCCCAGTGGATGCCACACTGGTAGTCACTGCCAATACCACCCTCCCACTGCCTTTCATGCTCCCCCACAGCTTGACTTGTCCCCATCTCAACACATGCTTCTGCTTATTCCAAGCCTTAAATGCCACCACCTCCTATTGCCACTGAACAGTCCATTCCCTCCAGCCTCCCTTTGTCCCTCTCCACTGCTCTATGTACAGAGACTGTCTCCCCACCTGACTCTGATGGACATACCCAGGAAAGGACTGACCAGACCTCTTACTGCTGTACTTGCAGCTCTCTGACTGATGGTACATGACACTCCTGATTGTTTACAATGGTTGAACAGGACTGACCATGGCCCAATCTCCAGGCTGCAGTTGGATATACCCTTGGGCCATAAGAACCCCATGTGGATGGCTGACTGTGATCTAAAACCTCTGTACTGTGTATGGACTATGCCCTTGACTGATGGTACGAGGTTCCCCCAGACTAATAGCAGACACCACACCCCACACCCAACATGGCTGGGAACATCCTCCCAATGTACTTTGAGAGATGACCTTATGGTTGAAAGATCATGCAGTATGTACACTGGGCAGACAGCTGCCACATGTTGAAGGTGTGAGATTGACATCTTACTATTCCATACAGCAAGCTGACCACTCAACTCCGGACTGATCTCTAGGGAAAGGCAATGACATGCAGCCTCACTCAGTATATGTCCTAAACAGCAAGTTAATGTGGTAAAACAGTGAGCGTTAAGTTCTGAGTGAAGCATTGTCATGCTAAAATGCATCCATTATAAAGCAAGCTCAGGTTACTGTGAGCATTCAACTATGCATTAAGTGAGCATGCATTAAGAGTGCAAATGAGCAGCACTGAGGTGTGAGCTGATCCAACCTTTACATCAGATATTTGTCCCTACAACAACGTTGCAGTAGTTGTTTCAGGTGTGCCCAAAGGTCGAGTAAGTGGATTAGACAGCCTCAATGAGGGTTGTGAAAGGCTGGAGATAGTCAGATGCCAGTGTCAGTGGAGATGGGGTGCGGTGCATGCAGATGGTGCCCTGGATTGTGTTTCAAGTTCTTGCTGTTGGATATCCAAGATGGCAACCCTGAGGGACAAGCAGTTGTCAGGAAGCCCCCTCTGAGTTTCACATCGGGAATTGTTAATATCTAGCTTTCTGATGGCAGGGATAGAATAGGGAACTGCATATTAAAGAGTCAAGACACAGTGTTAATGAGGCTGTTAACAAACAGTAATCGCCGTTAATGAAAACCGAAAGAACTGCAGATGCTGTAAATCAGAAACAAAAGTAAAATTGTTGGAAAAGCTCAGCAGGTCTGGCAACATCTGTGGAGAGAAATCAAAGTTAACATTTTGTGTTGAGTGACCCTTCCTCAGAACTCCCACTAACTGGCATCTCACTGCTACCGAGCAACAACCTCATGTCAACCTCCATTTGAAAATGCAACAAGCTGCTCCCAGCATGGAGAAAGGCTTCTCACACTATTCTCATGTCTTTTAGGTCCCCCATGAAATTTCATTCAGTTTGTAAAATAAGGAAGAAAAATGATTATGATGAGTGTGTTTTTTTGTTGCAGAAAGCATATTAAGAGCAATACTGGAGAGATGAATTTGAGTGAGACCTCATGTGTGTAAATCAAAACGGAAAGAACTGCAGATGCTGTAAACCAGAAACAAAAACAGAAGCTGTTAGAAAAGCAGCACGGTGGCTCAGTGGTTAGCACTGCTACCTCGCAGCACCAGAGATCTGGGTTCGATTCCCACCTCGGGCAACCGTCTGTGTGGAGTTTGCACATTTTCCCCACATCTGCATGGGCTTCCTCTCACAGTCTAAAGATGTCGCGATTGAAATATCGCGTGCAATTCTGATCTCCTTCCTATCGGAAAGAGGTTGTGAAACTTGCAAAGGGTTCAGAAAAGATTTACAAGGATGTTGCCATGGTTGGAGGATTTGAGCTATAGGGAGAGGCTGAACAGGCTGGAGCTGTTTTCCCTGGAGTGTCGGAGGCTGAGGGGTGACCTTATAGAGGTTTACAAAATTGTGAGGGGCATGGATAGGGTAAATAGGCAAAGTCTTTTCCCTGAGGTCAGAGAGTCCAGAATTAGAGGGCATAGGTTTAGGGTGAGAGGGGAAAGATATAAAAGAGACCTAAGGGGCAACTTTTTCATGCAGAGAGTGGTGCATGTATGAAATGAGCTGCCAGAGGAAGTGGTGGAGGTTAGTAAAGTTGCAACATTTAAAATGCATCTGGATGGGCATATGAATAGGAAGGGATATGGGCTGGGTGCTGGCAGGTGGGTCTAGATTGTGTTGGGATATCTGGTCGGCATGGACGGGTTGGACCGAAGGGTCTGCTTCCATGCTGTACATCTCTATGACTCTATGATTCTATGTGAAGGTTAGGTGAATTGGCCATGCTAAATTGCCCGTAGTGTTCAGGCATGTGTATGTTAGGAGCATTAGTCAGGGGTAAATGTTGAGTAGTAGGGGACTGGGTCTGGGTGGGTTACTCTTCGGAGGTTTGGTGTGGGCTTGTTGGGCCAAAGGGTCTGTTTCCACACTGTAGAGAGTCTAATTCTCAGCAGTTCTGACAGTATCTGTGGTAAGAAATCAAAGTTGATGTTTCAGGACCAGTGACCTGAACTGGTCACTGCATTTCAGAACTGGTTTTGATTTCTCTTCATAGATGCTGCCAGACCTGCTGACCTTTTCCAGCAAATTCTATTTTTTGTTTCTCATATGTATAAACACTATATCTTCCTCTCAGTAGTTTTCCATTGCCCATGTCCTCAAATGTCCAGAATTTTAAAAAAGTGATATTTGTGGAAAACTATGTTTCATTGCATCTAATTCTATCATCTTCACAAGGTCTAATCTTCACAGATTCAAACATCAATGTCTCTTGCCTCTCTGTACCCATCTGTTGTTCTTTTTACTCATGACCTTTAATTAGTCCCTCAGTTCGACAGGTTAAACCGGTTTATTTTAGGAAGACTGAAGTTACACCAGGGATTTTGTTTTTAGTCCAAGTTGGTTTGCAAATTCATTTAAAATGGTGATTTTGCATGTGTCTGTGTGTGTGTGTCTGTGTCTGTTTGTCTGTGTGTGTCTGTATGTGTGTGTGTCTGTGTGTGTGTACATAAGACAAATGATTTCTTTCTGTGATATATCAGTCTAAGAATGTAAGATTCTATATAGTCTGTATATTTAGTTCTCCACAATAACAAAAACATTGCCATAAAGGATGAAAGTTAAACTCTGAACCATCAAACAAGAAATAAACATATTTCAACACAAACAAAACTTTTGACTTATAGCCATACTTACAGTATGGTACCAACAAAAGAGGGGATAGGTCATATACCTGCTGTTCTCAGTTTGGTAATGGTCTTTTTAATTCCAATTAAAGAAGCTAAGGAAAAGAAGGAGTAATAAAAATAGGTAGAGAAGGATTTTAAAAATGCCATTCTTACTTCTTTTCCTGGACATCAAATCTATATCCCATAAAACAAACAAAAATAATCTGTTACTTTCAGATTAATGTATGGGTACCACCACAATTTGTACTCCATGTCATTGACTTGACAATGAACACACTGTAACCTCTGTGAAACAAATGCATTTCTCATCACATAATTCTCTGTTGTTGAAATACTGCTCTGTAAAGAAATATAATAGTGAATGTTACATGCTGTTCTGTGGACTGTATGACATATGAAGCTAGTATATGATTATAGTCATTCCTGAAAGAGATGGAGTTCTACTGAATTACTTCCAAAAATAAATAACCTGCTTATTTCCCTTGAAGTGTAATTTCATGCTTCTCCATTAACATTCCAAAAAATAGTTTCTATCCTTGTTACGCCTTGCATTCTGACAGAAACCTTCTTGCATTCCAGACACATTTCAAATTCTTCCTGAATGCTACATTGCTTCCTTCAAAGGGATTCAGTTTTTCTGACATTTGCCTCATTTCTTCTGCGTTGTCTTTAACAATGTTGCAGCATTACAGCAATAACTCTTTTTTTTTCTTATGATTTACCGGGAATATGTAATCCATTCCAAGAGCTGTAGTCACGCCTTATGTATTAACTTTGTCTCTGAGGATTTCCATATGCCATTGACACTTGTGAGTTATCATTTAATTATGTGTTCGTGGTCTCCTGGTACCCAGGATATGAACTTGATTTTGTTTTTTTGCTCATTTACTCGACAAGTTGTTTATCACTTATTGTACTGCAAAGTGCAATCACGGACTAATCAGAAAGTTATAACATGTACCTAGCTGAAGCTATTAACAAATATAGGTGAGATGTGTGTACATTAGATATATATATTCTAGATGACCACTATATGTCCAAATGAAACCATTGAAAGAAGCATGCAAAAAATGAACTCTTTTCTATTGGTCAAAAGGAAAAGACTAAAATACTATAAGACCATAAAACTATAAGACCTAGGAGCAGAAATTAGGCCATTCAGCCCATTGAGTCTGCTCTGCCATTCAATCATGGCTGATAAGTTTCTCAATCCCATTCTCCCGCTTTCCGCCCGTAACCCTTGATCCCCTTGATACTCAAGAACCTATCTATCTCAGTCTTAAATATACTCAGTGACCTGGCCTCCACAACTTTCTGTGGTAATGAATTCCATAGATTCACCACTCTCTGGCTGAAGAAGTTTCTCCTTATCTTCATTCTAAAAGGTCTTTTCTTTACTCTAAAATTGTGCCCTCGGGTCCTAGTCTCTCCTCCCAATGGATACATCTTCCCAACATCCACTCTGTCCAGGCCATTCAGTATTCTCTATGTTTCAATTAGATTCCCACCACACCATCATCTTTCTAAACTCCACTGGGTATAGAACACAATCCTCAAACATTCCTCATATGTTAAGCTTTTCATTCCTGAGACCATTCTCGTGAAACTCCTCTAAACACGCTCCATGGCCGTTGTTGTGGTTCTGTTCGCCGAGCTGGGAACTTTTGTTGCAACCATTTTGTCCCCTGTCTCGGTGACATCCTCAGTGCTTGGGAGCCTCCTGTGAAGCACTTCTGTGTTGTTTCCTCCGGAATTTATAGTGGTTTGTCTCTGCCGCTTCCGGTTGTCAGTTCCAGCTGTCCGCTGCAGTGGCCGGTATATTGGGTCCAGGTCGATGTGTTTGTTGATAGAATCTGTGGATGAGTGCCATGCCTCTAACTACGTTGGTTTTGCTCATGTTGGGTATCGGGTCCTTTGTCCTGGTGAGTTGTTGTCTGAGAGCAGCCAGTACATTCTTCCTGAGATGTGGAGTCCAACGGGAGAGAGAGAGAGACAGATTTTTCCAGGATTTTTCAAGTCCTGCCACTAGGGCTGAAGGCCTGGGGCAAACATATTTCAACAAGTGGCTGGACATTTGGAGGCCATTTACCAGTCCTGGCCCATTAAAAGGCCACTGGTGGATCCGATCGAAGATGGTGGCCCACCTCCAAGTGCTGCTAATTAGAGTGTCAGCAGGCCATTGGCCTTAGCTGCACCATGTCTAGAGGTGGTCAATACTGAAGTAGCACTTCTGAGATTAGGACCCGTCAGGAGTGAGAAGACACCCAAAAGAGGTGATGAGGTTTGTGGCTGAAACTAGGGCCAACCACAGAGATCCTGGTGTTGTGGCTGGGAATGATACCCCACCTAGTGGGGTCAATAATGCAGAGGCAACATTTACAACAGGAATTACATGCATGAACCACAGAGAACCATACAGGAAAGCTCTCCCAGGAAACAGCTGGGAATTTGCCAGAGTTTTCTACACTTGGTTAACCCCACATGACATGAGAAAAATAGCTATGGGTATGGGGACTGGCACTTAATTGGCCACCTAATAATTGTTTGGCAAGCAATATGTATGGCGACACAAAACATCAGTCTCCACTCCTGATAATCTTCCCTGCCCTAATGCCAGTCAGCTCACTGCCTTTGTTATGCATTGCCAATGTGGAATTAAATTCAGCCCAGTTTTTTAGTTGAATGATCTTCATTCCAATCGAATTTGGAGAGATTTCACAGTTTCTATTGCTGTGTTTAATTTGTTCTTCTATCTATCATCTCTCATTGGTTCATTCTATCTGAGCCTCTTATTACTTTTTCTTGTCTCTCTGGCTATTTAATTTCCTCTTTTTATTCAGCTGGTTTGATGAGAATGGGAAAATATCATTGTCATTTTGTGTGTATGGCATGCTGATACATCATCAGACATAGGACTGGGAGACAATGGAGTTGCAATTTGAACAGCCAGGTCTGTCTGACAAATATTTCCTGTATGCTCTGAAAATAATATTCTTTGAGCCTGCCAAGTATTTGTTTTTGCCAACTTTCAGCTCTATATTTTCCTGATCTCCTCCACCCATGGTTTTAGACAACTTTCCACTCATACAGTCAATTTATAAAAATACAATGTTTTTGTGCCCTATTGCAATCATTTCAGATGGAGGTAGTGTCCAGTGTTCAGAGGTACATTGTTAATGGTGAGATTGTTATAAATGCTATATGTTTCAAAATAAGGCTTATTATTGTATTTTTTAATGCATGAAGATGACAGCATCCACAAACTTGGGAATTAATTTCATCCTACCTAATTCTGGTTGCCTTTTGTTCCCAAATTATCCATGTATGCATATATAAATAGATTATGTGTACACCAAATTACCCGGTTCAATTCCTGCCTCGGGCAACTGTCTGTGTGGAGTTTGCACGTTCTCCCCGTGCCTGCGTGGGTTTCCTCTGGGTGCTCCGGTTTCCTCCCACAGTCCAAAGATGTGCAGGTTAGGTGAATTGGCCATGCTAAATTGTCCATAGTGTTAGGTGTAGGGGAATGGGTCTGGGTGGGTTGCTCTTCGGAGGGTCGGTGTAGACTTGTTGGGGCAAAGGGCCTGTTTCCACACTGTAGAGTAACTAACCTAATCTAAAAAGCATCAGTAAACATAACACTTTCCCATTTTTTTAATACCTGTGCAATGTGAAAGAAAACCTGAACACACTTCACTAAGATGTGGTGTCAAGACAAAGGAAGATAACTGGATACAATGAAATTTGTAGCGGATATAGCACGGGAAGCTAGCCGTGAAATGATTGGAATGGTTAGTTTGAAAGTGGCAAAAGCATGGATGAGAGTTTAAAATGCAATTTAGCTAAGATAGGGATGGAGGTGAGCAAGGTTAGAGGGATCACGGTGATTAATCTTTGAATTGAGAGTATATACGTTTCAAGGGGTGGTACGGTGGCTCAGTGGCTCAGTGGTTAGCACTGTTGCCTCACAGCACCAGGGATCCAGGTTCGATTCCAGCCTCGGGCAACTATGTATGTGGAGTTTGCACATTCTCCCCATGTCTGCGTGGGTTTCCCCCCACAATCCAAAAATGTGCAAGCCAGGTGAATTGGCCATGCTAAATTGCCCAGAGTGTTCAGGGATGTGGAGGTTAGATGCATTAGTCAGGATTAAATGTAATGGAATGGGTCTGGGTGGGTTACTCTTCGGTGGGTCAGTGTGGACTTGTTGGGCCGAAAGGCCTTTTTCCACACAGTAGGGAATCTAATCTGACCTAAAAGCTCAGCTTAGATGGAGTCGGACACTAAGATTGGGAATAATTTGGCTCAGGGAGAAAGTGAGGGCTGAAGTTTGGCTCAACCAAAGATAATTGCCAGTGAGGGGCACTGACTTAGAGTTTGCGATGGGAGTAAAGACAATACCCTTCAGTCCTCCCAATTTAAGTGGAAGCAATAACAGTTTTTCCACAACTGGATATCAGATATGTAACTTTATAATACAGAAAAAATTAGGACATGGATGTCATAGAAATTTAAGTACCATTAGCATAGATATGAAAATGGACATGTCCATATATGATATCACCATGGTAAATAGTTTGCTGAGGAAGATATGGGAGCAAAGGATGGATCCTTAGGGAATCTAGAAATAATTATCTAAAGATGAGAGGAGAGATATTATTGGACTGCGCTGGCAATGATTATATAGAGTGGAACCAAGTAACTTGAACACAGTGATTTAGGTGAAAATGTGAAATGATGTGTAGAGTTCAAAAAGGATGGAGCAAGGTCAATATCTATTGTCATTATCAGAGATGACAACAATAAGGTTCTTCAACTGAGTTATTTCTGTT
Organism: Chiloscyllium plagiosum; assembly: GCF_004010195.1. NCBI lineage: Eukaryota > Metazoa > Chordata > Chondrichthyes > Orectolobiformes > Hemiscylliidae > Chiloscyllium > Chiloscyllium plagiosum. The sequence continues at coordinate 14,644,132 of NC_057712.1, read as the reverse complement.
CCAAGACATTGATGGAAATCTGAGTTGAGAGATTGAAGTGTTGGTTTATAGAAATGACAGATGCACACGTGGGAATGCAAACATGTTCAAGAGCTTTGAAGAGGAGCAGAGGGGTGGAGATGGTAAGATAGATTGCAAATACAGAGAAATTGAGGTTGTTATTTTTGAAGATGCCGATTTGAATGGAAGGGCTCTCTAGGTTAAAAGAACAAATCATTTATCTTAGATGAGGCTTGGATTGGAATAGGAAACTGAACAGTTCAGCATTTTAGTGGAAATGGAGTAAAGGGAACAGGATCTAGTAGCCATGAAAAGGAAATGAGTGGAGATAGACAGGTGAGACATGAAATTTGGGTAAGGACTCAAAAGTGGCAAGACCTTGGTGGCGATTTTCCATTAGTGGCTAATTAAGAGACAATTGCTGGAGCCAACATTTAATTGGGTCGGTGTCAGTTGACTCTGGGAATAGAAGACATGTTTTGGTGGGTAAAGAGAATGGAGAAAGCTAAGGTGTTCTCAGTCCTAGTGGGAAAGAGGTCTGTCAGTTTTTAGAACTTGTTGCTGACAATGAGTGTGAGGGGACATAGGAGAGGACGTTTGCAACGTAATGTTTTTTGCTTTATGTGTTCATGGGATGTGTGCTGTTAACTAGGTCAGCATGTATTGACCATCCTTAATTGCCCAGAGGACAGGTATGAGTCAACCATATTGCCATGGTCTGAAGTCACAAGTAGTTCACACCAGGTAAGGAGAAAAGAATCCTTCCTTAACGGACATTAGTGAACCAGATGAGTTTTCACAATAATCAGGAGTATTTACATGGTCATCATCAAATTAGTGTTTTTTTTAATTTTCACTATCTACCATGGTGGGATTCAAACCCCCAGGAATATTAGCTCAGGATTCTGGATTATTAATCCAGTAATGCTACTGCTATGCCACATTGTCCCCCACAGTCAGGAAAAGAAAAGGTCAAAGGTTATATTTACTTCTTATGGTGTGGCATACAAGAGTACAACCTGCCAGCAGTCTGTGCCAGATGTGCAAATCAATGACTAACCCAGCTCTACACCAAATATGTAAATACCAATGCGTCCGGTACTTGGGGGAGCAACAGCACTGCCCACGTTTGGGAATTGTCTCATATGGGAGAAGGCTTGGGCTAAGGGAATGAAAAGTTAAATTAAGAGAGTGTTTGTGCAAGTTGACATTGAGAGGCATTTGCAAGAGGAGAGCCGAATTTTAGAACGTTTTCGAGCATTGTTTAGGATATGATTGCAACAACGACCTCCTGAAAATGTAAATTTTGTAGAATGGCAAACTCTATGGTTGTGTTGCTTTATCCTGCGATTCTGTAGATGCATTTGTACATAGGCTTTGTTTCTATTTTTAATTTACACGTGAAGTTCCACTGAGTTTAAAAATCAGATCAGACAGACAATTGAAATTAGTTATGACAAAGAAAGTATATTTTAAATTTTCTTTGATCAATTGATATTCAAACAAATTCAGGCTAATAGTCCATCAGAATTAAAGGGAAAATTGTACAATAAATAATCAAGAAATAGGATTTCTCCTGAAATGACGCAATGGCATTTCTTCTCAATTGATTGAAATGTACTTAAAACCAATAAATGAAACTATGCACTTCACATTAGGTGATTAATGTCTGATCAGTCCCATTAATTATTGAGCTATTCTATAATGGATCCATTTATCAACAGGTAATGTTTAAGTCATAATAAAAAACAAATATGCTGGAGATATTCAGCAGGTCGGGTAGCATCTGTCAAGAGAGAAAGAGAGTTTAATGTTTTGAGTCCAGTATGACATTTCTTCAGAATCCTTCTTCTTTAGCTCTGAAGGAGGGTCATATCAGACTCAAAATATTAATTCTTTTACTCTCCCAACAGATGCTACCAGACCTGCTGTGTTTCTCCTGCACTTTCTGTTTTTATTTCAGATTTCCAACATTTGCAGAATTTTGCTTTCATTTATGTTTAAGGCATAATTTGGAGATGATAGACTTCCTCTGAATACTTGAGGCTCTGGCAGGACCTGTTGGCCAGTCAGAAACTGGGAGCTCTTGTCGTTGGGAGAAAGTGAGGATTGCAGATGCTGGAGATCAGAGTTGAGAGTGTGGTGCTGGAAAAGCACAGCAGGTCAGGCAGCATCCAAGGAGCAGGAGAGTCGATGTTTCGAGCATAAGATCCTGACCATGCAAGAATGAGATATGAATTCCTCTGATTGTGTTAGACTGTGTTCGGCAAATAGCTGGAGCTATGTGGAGACAGGGAAAGGCAGCAGTAGGCCTCCTGTCCCTGTGGAAACATGGACAGGATTTTCCTTCCTGGATCCTGTTCCTGGCATCAGGATGAAATGCAAGCTGTGGATGCACAGATTCCAGCAATCAGTCCAATTTTGGAGGAGGCAACCAATTATGTAACCTCTTTAAGGTGTCCCATCCAGGAAAGTCATGAAATTTCTTGATGACAATGCATCCAAATGCAGGTTGGGTCCCGGTGCATTTCAATCATGCATCCAGTCTCTGGAATCCAGAGACCAGACAATCTGGGTCTACATACATTTCTTGGTATTTCAGAGTAACCCTTGTATTTATAGAGAAAATAGAAATTATTAATCCTGAAGAAATTATACAATCCATTTTGCGGGAATGTATGCTTTTTCAGGATTTTCTTCACAATGTAATACAGTTTAGAAAGATTGTACAGACTATGTTTGGGTCCGGAGAGTGTTAAGTAACATTGCACACCATACCTGAATCATTAAGAAACCCAAATATCAGTACATTCTCTTTTGTTTTCAAATTACAGAAAGGAGTGAAAGACTGATTTCATTTTGGGACTTTAAGAATCACATAGCTTAATGTGCTGTGTGTTGCATCTATGTGAACTTTAGCAGAGTAAAACAAAATTACGAACAAATTCACAGGTATGAGCAGCAAATCATCTATGATATCATTCCTATCACTGGCACCACAACAATATCCTGAAACAAAAGAAATAGAGTCTGTAATCAAGGTCCCCTTTTCAAAATGCAGAAAAAGGGAGTGATGTCTTCCATGCAACTAAAACAATAGAGTGAATAACTGCCAAAGTTTGCCAATTTTTTCCCATACATTCCATTGGCACATAGTTTATAATAGTTCTGAACTTTATTCCGACAAAATCCAAACATATATGAATTGATTAAGTAGATTTCACTTGGAAATACATATAAAATAGTTCTGGCTGACCTGTTACTTGGATATTCAAAGAAAATAAACAAAATTTTAGATGTTTGACTTAATATAAATACAAATATAACCTGGGTGAGGTGAGACACAAAGATTTATTTTCTTTAATTCATACGGGAGGAATGTAATGCTCACTTGGCCCAATGTCAGCAATGAAAGAGAGAGTTGTGATTGAATTGAATTGAACTGAATTTACTGTCACGTGTACCGAGGCACAGTAAAAAGCTTGTAAGCAATACAGGCAGAATGCAGAGATAAATAGCATATATAAATAAGTAATAGGTAAACAGTGGCAAAAGCAAAAACACAGGTACAGGCAAATGTTGAGAGTTTGTGAGTCCATTCAGTATTCTAACAGCAGTCAGGTAGAAACTGTTTTGAAACAGGCTGATGCATGTGTTCAGGCTTCTGTACCTTCTCCCCGATGGTAGAGGTTGTACTGCCAGGGTGGGATGGATCTTTGAGAATGCTGGCGGCCTTTCCTTGACAACGGGGCCTAATAGAGTCCTTTCAGTCCTTGCCATAATCTCCGGGTGTCTGTCTGGGTCTCTAGTTTGGTTGTCTTAATGGCTCTGCGAAGGTCATTCTTGGATTCCTTATATTTGAGTGGGTCTCCTGATCTGAAGGCCTAACACCTGGTTTTAAGCAAGTTCTGTATGTCTTGATTCATCCAGGGTTTCCTATTGGGGAACACTCAGATTGACTTCCTCGGTATGCAGTCCTCCACACATTTGCTGATAAAGTCTGTGACAGTGGTGGCGTACCCAACCAAGGTACCTGCGGAGTGTTTGAGCATGCCCCAATCAGCCAATTCCAGACAGCACCAGAGTTGATCCTCTGCCCCTTCCGACCAGCACTGGACCTGTATCTGCGAGGCAGTCTCCTGCTTGAGGTTTTGCCTGTAAGCCGGGAGAAGAAACACGGCATTGTGGTCGGAGTTGCCAAAATGAGGGCGGGGGATGGAGCGGTAGGCATCCTTCACAGTGGTGTAGCAGTGGTCTAAAATGTTCGGGCCCCTGGTGAGGCAGGTAATGTTCTGGTGGTACTTGGGTATCATCTTCCTTAGATTGGCTTGATTGAAGTTGCCAGTCACAATAAACAGGGCCTCAGGGTGTTCCATCTCCAGGGTGTTGATGGAGGAGTATAGCACATCCAAAGTTTCTTCACCCTTTGCTTGTGGTGGTATATACACAGCAGTTAGTATAGCAGCGGTAAATTCCCGTGGTAGATAGAAGGGGCGGCATTTGATGGTGAGGAATTCATGGTTTGGGAAGCAATAGCTGCCCAGGCTTACAATGTCCATGCACCACAAGTTGTTGATTAAAAAGCAAACCCCTCCACTCTTTGTCTTACCTGAGGATGCTGTACAGTCCATACGATGGATAGAGAACCATCAGCCTGAAGTGCGCAGTTGGGAATGGATGGTTTGAGCCAGGTTTCTGTGAAGCAGAGTGCGCAGCAGTCCCGCAGTTCACACTGGAAGCTGATCCGCGATCTGATTTCGTCCACTTTGTTCTCCAGAGATTGTACATTTGCTCGGAGTAAGCTAGGAAGGAGGGGGGGTCTTGAAACAACATAGTCTCAATCTTACTAGCAGGCAGGCACGCTTACCCAGCTTCCTCGCAGGTTTCTTACATTTGAGTGGTCCGGTGGTCTCGTGGAGTGGATTGTGACTGCTTCCAGTTAAGTGATCCTTCCTAGGACCCTGTGGAGCAGGTAGGCTGCAGTTTAGTGTATTTTTGTGGAGGGTCTGCTTTAGACCCAGTATAGTAGGTAATTTACTGTGTGGTTTTTTACCGGAGGGAGTTTGTTTAGGACCCAGTGGAGAAACTCTTGGTTTCAGTTGCTGCCAATTTGCTGTTCCAGGTCCAGCCACATTCTTTTTCAGAAGTGTTTGGGCTGCTCTCCAGGTACGTTCTGATTGATTTCATGTCAGGCAGGCATCTTATGGGGTCGGGAGCGTTTCGTGTCGGTTCTCCTTCCTGGAGCAGGCCTCCCTCATTTTCCAGCAGGCCCCAAGCCTGGGGCTCGCGTAGGCTGCCTCTGGCTGGCTTAGCCTTATTCCAGAGTAGCCTGATGGGTCGGGGGCGCCACATGGTCTACTGTCTTCATCCAGTATGCTGGCTTTGAGGATTGGAGGTGCTTCAAACATGTTTAGATAAAACATAGTTATTAGCAATGTTTTAAAGTATGCAATTAATTTCAAGAGTGTAGAATGATTGTAGGAAATAGCAAACTTAGATCTGCATGCAGGAGCTCGCAAGGAGTCGACCATATCTAGCACCATCTTGAGAAACAACTTGATTGCAATCTTAATGCCAGACATAAGTGTTTTCATTTTGATGACTTGGTTTTTCTATGCATTTCTACATTCTATTGGCTCAATATTTATTAACAATCTCTACTTGATAGTTAGGCTACAGTGCAACATCTACAGAAAGTTCCCAACTTCTAGCAGAGTACTATCACATCTTGGACCTTGATTTGTATTGACTGTAAACACAGTGTGAAGCCATTCTAAACTGTAAGCAGAGCAGTAATGGCTGCTCCTGAAATCAAGAAAAAAGAACTGGTTCCGGATTTCTTGACTTTCATTACGACTTACCAATAATCTTTACCTTCTGCTCTCAGGCAAACAGTATCTGCTTGAATAGAAGTTATGTAGTTTGTATTGTTACAACACGGGGTAAATCCCCCCCCCCCGCTGATTTAAACCTGCAACACAGAAATGATTTAACCTGTGCCGTAATCTGTTAAAATTTGAGAGGACAAGAACAATCCCAAAAGTCACTATTTAAAGTACAAAAAATTTAAGAACTTTATTCTTTAAGTCTAACATAGAATATTAACTAATAACTGTTTACAACTCCTTTCTCTAACCTTTTATTTTCCCTTCTACAATACTGGTCCAATAAAACCCTGATTCAGATTTAGCAAAAAAATTCAAATTTCAAAACCAGCCAACTATCAAATCTTCTTTTTGTATCTTCCTCTGTCTTCTTTTCTTCGCTTTAGGGTTTCTGTTTCACAGGTCATTGATAGATAAAAGTACCTTTTAAGAGAGCTATTCTGCGGGCAGTGTGCATTTGTTGGTGGCTAGGCAGTTCTCCTGCAACTATTCAATTTGTTTAATATTTATACCCCAAAGCATTGGATTGTTTCATTAGTTTTAATACTATCAAAATACCAAATTCAAATGTGATTGGAGTTTAGTATCTTGTATTTGTTTTTGTCTCCTATCAACCCAGGTACTGCGAGCTGCTGGAACAAATGTTGTGTTGTATAATTCTCCAGAACTCTGTGTGGTTACTAAGTCCTTCAACTCTCTTAAAGGTACAGAAACCTCTACACCTTCATAACACCACTTGTTTTTCATCATTATCCTTTTATTTAATTAGACTCTCCTGGTGATCTACTCGATTTACTCTTCAGGATCTATCTTATCTTACACAATTGTTGTAAATGACCAAATCTGCCAAAGTGAAGGCATTGGGAGTCCACTACTGGACAATCCTGTTGCTTGTTTGGCTTTCTGGCATCAAAGCACCAGCATTTCAAAGTGGACATTCCTGCGTTTTGTCCATTTTGGCAATCTTCTAAATAGGTGGACAGGCTTGGATTAGTTTTGAATTCATACTTTGTGACCTGCCTGCCTTATACTCTGTGCCATCTGTTTGAATACAATTCAAACTTATTCTAAATGCAACAAATAAATAATATGCTGCTGAGAATTTGAAGTAGTTCACTGATCCAGATTGTAGCATCACTGCATTAATTGGTCATGCTCTATAAATCCTTAGACTTTATCCTGCAACAGCCAACACCAAAATATCACTGATAAAAGGCACACTTTGTTGACACGTTTCTTCTTGAACTCATCCACTTCAATTTACAAGAAGAACCAAATTGAAAGGAAATCTACATCTATACTGTATGAGAGGAGATTGATGATTAGTTGACAAATACATTGTGATTGGTGGAGGCATAGACATGGAAAATGCACCAGTTGATGATAACTGATAGTTAATTGCCAAAATTTGTTTCAATTTTAAACTCGATAGGTTGACTCTGATTAGTCAATGAATTGACCCAAGAAACAAATTAGTTAATGATTGTTACTTATTTGCTGGAGTTGAAACGGATGTGAAATGTCTACATATTCAACCTGACTGCAAAGATCAAGATCCTGTGTCTTAATAAACAAAGATTCCAATATTTGCAAGTGAGCCATTCTACAAGCCTGATTGACAATCCCTAATTGGTTGCCAGTATAATTCTTCACACACTCAGGATTATTTAGCAAAAAACATGTTGTTATCCTTTTACTTTAGCATTTCTTACAAATTGTCCTGATTGGTAAAAGATGAAATTTTAGATAAAATATATCTTTTTCTTATAAATATTCAAGTTCTATAGAACCAACCAACTACTTATACCAACTGGTCAATTACTTGGCTGCCTGTGGGATTCGGCTGTGCATACATGTACCCCAAAGCCCCCCAATTAATCTCTTGCAGTTTTTTTTCCCCAGCAGTCATGTGAATGTTGTAACAAAGTATGAAAATTAATTGAGATTGTTTTAAGCAGCTCCATCACTTTTTGATGTGAATAGGGCATTATTGGATTTAACAAAAAGAAATAAACTAATGTTACTGAATCAACTTTGAAATGTGTTTTTCTGAAATCCTTTCTTCTATAACTTTAGTGCAGGCTTTTACCCATTTAAAATAATTGGGTTATGAAAAAGCAGTCAGGATTTCAGTTGAATGCTAGATTGCAAGGTTGGATTAAGAGAGAAGCATTTTTCTGAATCTAAGAAAATAAGAAACTTTATTACTGGATTTTAACTAACCTAATAGGAATTGGGGGTGCCCCGTGGTTTAGATTCTGAGCTAGTAAATGCATTGCAAGTTGATTATGTGACTTATTGTGGCACAGAAGCCAAGAGGGGCAGGCTTACTTCTCAATTAAGTAATAATAAATGGAACAGAATTTATAGCACCTCTGGGCAATAGTATCCACAATAAGATTACATTTGATCTCCTCAGTTTATCAAGAATCAATACATGGTCACACAGATTTAAAGAGATTACATTCAAGGGAATGAGACAAAAGTTTTAATAACTTCACCAAGAGATTTTTTTTTAATAATACACAACCACAAGACAAATAAAATATATTTAAGTGTGTATTACTGAGCAAGCAAATTTAAAATAAAGAATTAGAATGCACAGATTAAACAAGCATACCTAAGTGGATCAACTAGACAATTTGAATTTTTTGAAAAATAACTTACAAAGTCTTCTGAGTGAAACCTGGAGGGGCCCATTGGGATAAAGCAAGAAGATCAATGGATATAGTAAAGCCTGGTTAAAAAAAGAAACAGCCCCCACTACTAATTACGTTAACATAAAATCGTTCTAGTGTTGTACATTTATAAAAGTCTGAGCAATGGTCCTGAAAGTACACATAAAATCATTAACAAACTTCTGTAGCCCCCCAACTCTCATTCATGCTACAAACTTCTTATGTGCCAGTGATGCCACCTCATTATCCCACACATCCAAATCTTATTGTCCACCGTATCCCTAACCACTCATGCTATCTTATTGGTTTAAACAATGTGTGGTAGGTGAATGGGCATTGAGGTGCCATGGCTTTCCAAGGGGTGAAGGGTGGATTGAGAGACCTTGGTGGAGTGATTGAGAGTAGATGTTGCTTATTTGTCTGAAAGACTAATACATCTGGAAGTGATTACTTTTTACTTAACATGACTCTTGAGATCTCTACAAGTTAGACTAAAGAGATGGATCATTCCATTCACAACAAACTACATGTGCTGACAGCAATGGATGAAACACGGTCACAATTATAACATGACAGCACAGAATCTCTATAATGCAGAAAAAGGCCATTCAGCCCATCAAATCTATTGTGATCCTTTGAAAGAGATCCCATCCTATTCCCACATTTCCTATGGCTAATCCACCTAACCCACACACAATGGGCAATTTAGCATGGCCAATCCACCTAACCTGCACAACTTTGGACTGTGAGGAGAGACCCAAGAGAAACCCACACAGAGAAGGGGGAGAATGTGCAAAGGCCACATGGAGAATAACCCAAATCTGGGATCGAATCCCGGTCTCCAGTGCTGTGAGACAGCAGTGCTAACCACTGATCCACCATGCTCAATAAGTGTCTGTGTGATCTCTACAGATTACCGGGAGATTTGTAAGTCAGGATTTTAAGACAGAATTGATCAGAAACTGTATTGCTGTCGGTATTACTGATGGGTCTTTGCCTGATCTGTCTCATTTAAAAGATGACCTCACTCTTGAGGATTTAGATACTAAGAGAAGAAAATAGGGCGGATCAATCCTCAGAAGAGGAGAAAAAATGACCTACAGATACTAATCGTTTCACAAACCACAGAATTCAAAATCTTGAATGGTTTCTTAAGGATAATGGTTATCCTGCTGATTTTTATGAAATATTTCCAGATTTGTTTCATGAAATATCAGTTGCAGTTTTTTTTTAATATCAGTTCATTAATGTATAGATCTCCACTGGGATAATGAGACAAGAGCTCAGTATTTTCTGCTTGCTTATAGGATTGATTGGATCACAAGTTAATGATTAACATAATCCCAAATGTCCCACTGATATACTTAAGTGTTCTGTAGAGTTCCAGAGTCTATCAATATAGACTCTGGAACCGCATTAAGTTGTGACATCACAATCACTGCTGCTGTCTGAAACAAGTTGAGCAAGGTCAAAAATCAAACATATAATAGAACATAGAACTAGAAATGTACAACAGAGAACAGGCCCTTCAGCCCACGATGTCGTGCCGAGGATTAATCCTAATCTAAAATAAAATAACCTAACCTACGCACCCCTCAATTCACTACTGTCCATGTGCATGTCCAGCGGTCACTTAAATGTCCCTAATGACTCTGCTTCCATCACCACCACTGGCAACGCATTCCACGCATTCACAACTCTCTGCGTAAAGAACCTACCTCTGATGTCTCCTCTATACCTTCCTCCTAACACCTTAAAACTATGACCTCTCGTACCAGTCAATCCTGCCCTGGGGAAAAGTCTCTGGCTATGACTCTATCCATGCCTCTTATTACCTTGTTAAAAATCACACAACACCAGGTTATAGTCCAACAGGTTTAATTGGAAGCACACTAGCTTTCGGAGGGACGCTCCTTCATCAGGTGATTGTCTTATTACCTTGTATACCTCGATCAGGTCACCTCTCTTCCTCCTTCTCTCCAGAGAGAAAAGTCTGAGCTTAGCTAACCTCACTTTGTAAAACAAGCCCTCCAGTCCAAGCAGCATAAACCTTCTTTGCACCCTTTCCAAAGCCTCCGCATCTTTCCTATAATAGGGCGACCAGAACTGGACACAATATTCCAGATGTGGTCTCACCAGAGTCTTGTAACTGGACAGAATCTTAGTATATTTTGGTGAAAGTATCATTTTCATCAAGTTTCCTTGAAGATTTCTTGGTGAGATTTCCTGCACCATCAAGCCAAATTCACCTCATTAACTAATTAATTCCAGAAAAACATCCTTCTTGTTCCATTCTTTCACTTGCTGTAACTGGAAATACTTGTTAATGTTTAGTATCCTAGTTGCATAGTCATGAGAACTCACTCTGGCCAGAAAAAATCATTCACTATTGTCGATGAGATATCAGTCAATGACAAGAGATCAGTTAATCCAACTTTACTCAGAGTTGATATCTTACAGATGCTAGCTCAAGCTCACTCATTACCAGTATGATAATGCTGTGGCTTTCAAGTGGTAATTTTGTCTTTTTTTTGAAGAGAGGTTGTAGAGCAGAGGTACCAAGCTGGCTACTGAGGATCACTCAAGTGAACAGCTTGTGAGTCCTTGGGCTTCTTTTTAAAATTGGAACAATGGAAGCAGCCTGGGTGTGGCCAGCTCCCACATTCCAGTGTTTTAAAGTTTTCAGGTTTAGCTTTAAGCAGAAGTTTTTGGGGTCTCAAAAGATTTGGAAGTTTCAGCGAATATCTCTTGACTGTTATTCTCTTGGAATTTTCTCTTGATTTATTTTTCTCCTGGATTGGAGAACTGCATGTGAGAATCTGTGTCTGAATTTGCCTCTATTGCCAAGGGGTGTGTTTATGGAATGTTACTATATTGGAACAGTTAATTCGTAATACTTACTGTATCAACTATCCTGTTAACCTTTACAGTCGAGTTAGGTTATTCCAAATCCCTCTTTCTTTGGCTGTATTTTAAATGCAGTGTTGAAATAAATTATGTTTTGCTTATCATCAAGTAGTTTGACCAGTCGCATTGCATCTAGGATACATTACATTTGTCACTAAAATAAGAAAAGATTAGGGTCTAGGCTACCTTCTCAGGATTTTTGAGGGGGTCTGATCTAGTCCACAACACAAGATCTAATGTAAGGATTCATTTATCAGTATGGGTGACCAGAATTTCAAAAGGTTGTGAACAAATGATTTCTAATTACCAAATATATCTATTATATTGTCTGCAAGAAAGAAAATCCTTGATATTGATTAGGTTTCCAACACCCAAATAATGTTACTTGATTTATTTGTCTTCAATAATAGTCATATTTGATAGTCATTGATTACTTTTCAATAAAAATTGAAGATAGAAATTAGATACTATGATGACAAAAAGAGTAGTTTGAGTATAGAAAGAGATTAGTGCAACAAGGTGAGGAGAGGTGTACTGTAGTATTATCACTCGATCATTAACCTAGAGACCCAGGTAATGTTTTGTGTTGCCAAGATGGCGGCACAGTAGGATGTACCAGTTGGAGCTTGTCTGCTCTGCCCACTCTTCTTTTTCTTCTCCTTTTCTTCCTCTTAGAGTTTTCCTTTCTCCTTTATATTCTCAATGACTCCCGGCCTCCAGAGAGCAATAATTCCCAGTCTCTGACGCCAGCTCTTGGCCTGGTATAGTGGCCTCCCAGTGTGGCATCCCCCCCGCCTGGCGCAGCTGCCTCCCAGTGTGGCATCCTCTCGGTCTGGTGCAGTGGTGTCCCAGTGTGGCATACTCCCAATTTGGTGCAGTGACCTCCTGCAGTGGCAACCTCCCGGCCTGGTGCAGCGGTGTCCCAGTGTGGCATACTCCCAATTTGGTGCAGCGGCCTCCCAGTGTGGCATCCTCCTGGCCTGGTGCAGCGGTGTCCCAGTGTGGCATCCTGGCATTGTATCTCACCGGTGGGGTGTGGAGCCAGGGTGTGGTGCGGAAGCGAAATGTCAACCTGCTCTGTTGTACTGAACTCTTATTTCTGTAATGCTGAACATTTTATTCTCTACTGTCTGGTAACTGAAGTAGCTGTGCCTAAGTACTTTTGTATCTAAGCCAGCACGGTAATTGGTGACGTATAAACTTTTCACTATACTCATTGAGCATATGTGACAATAAAGGCTTTTCTATTTTCATGTTCAGGGGACTGGAGTACAAATCCCCCCAAAGCAGATAATAAAGCACTTGCTGATTGTCACGGAGAAAAATGCATTTGGTTCACTAATGTCTTTTCGAGAAGGTAACTGACATCCTTACCTGGTCTGGTCTACGAATGACTCCAGACACAGAGCAATGTGGTTGACTCTTAACTGCCCTCTGAACAATTAGGATGGGCACAAAATGCTAGCCTAGCCAGCAATACCCACTTCCCGTGAATGAATAAAGCTAATGGAATTTCCAGATAATGTTACTTTGGACAATGGTACACAATTTGCAAATTAATACTTCAAGTACTTTGCAAAAATGTTATGGAGTCCAAAATATTCCGTTCATCAAGATGCTCTCCGTCCAACAACAAAGCTGAACAAGGAGTCAGAACCACCAAGTCACTTTGAAAAAATAAATATGTCTAAACAGCATTATTGAACTTTAAATCCATTACAATATAGACTAGCATCTGCTGAATTATTAATGGGAAATAAACTCAAAATGCAACTTTCTACTCCACCACAGAAATTAGTTCCAAGATTACAACACAAAGATTCTAAGTCTCAGAGAATACAAAAAGGTGAGAATTATTATAAAATATATTATACAAAGAACTAAACAAGTGTGGAAAATTCAAAAGGTATGTTGCCTTACCTCAGCAGACTCTGTAAGTATCTTTAGCAGCACAAAGAGCCCGAGAACACTTTAACCTGAAGGATACCAGTGCTGAGAAATGGAAACTTTACCACATTCAATGTTCATAAGCCCTGCCAATCCAACATAGAAATGACTAGAAAGCCAATTAGTAGGGGAAATTTAATCTCTCAATAACGAGTATGCAGAAAGGGCAAAACATTTAAAACTTAAAACCCACTTCTCGTTACAACCCACTTAACACGTTGGTTAAAATGTGCCCAAATGATTGAATTCCCAGTAGTGTCTGATACTCCTCAAAGATGTATAATATCCAATGATGCCCAGCACTCCCACAAAGTTCAAACACACAAAGTTCAAAGTTCAAAGTTTGTGGGCGGCACGGTGGCACAGTGGTTAGCACTGCTGCCTCACAGCGCCAGAGACCCGGGTTCAATTCCCGCCTCAGGCGACTGACTGTGTGGAGTTTGCACGTTCTCCCCGTGTCTGCGTGGGTTTCCTCCGGGTGCTCCGGTTTCCTCCCACAGTCCAAAAGATGTGCAGGTCAGGTGAATTGGCAGTGCTAAATTGCCCGTAGTGTTAGGTAAGGGGTACATGTAGGGGTATGGGTGGGTTACGCTTCGGCGGGTCGGTGTGGACTTGTTGGGCCGAAGGGCCTGTTTCCACACTGTAAGTAATCTAATCTAATCTAATCTAAAACACCATGATACCTAAACCTGTTCAAAGATGTCCAACATACCCACAATTTGCATCACCCCAATAATATCCATTCAGTGTCCAATACCAGAACAGCTGTCCCACCCTGTGAGGTCCAATAATCCCCAGATGTATTCCATAACATCTGCTGTATCAAATACACAATATTTGACCCTCCCAATTATATTAAACTGTTCTCATGTATTTGTAGCATTATCCTTAACGTGGATTCAATTAATCCATCTAAGAGAAAGAGGTTGCCAAACTTGTATTCCGACAATGGATTTAGTATATGGAATTGATAGCTACATGCTAATCTCCAGACAACATTATCATTTATATCAGATGATATCAGATCCAACAGGTCTCAGATCTGAATGCATAATGTTCAAATGAAGTTCAGCTCAACCATTCCACTACACATGCATAAATTGTAAATAAATGCCCATCAGTTTGCACCAGTGTAATATCCAGTCCTTATCTGCCCAGAATTTTCTTGAGATATTTATTCAATATGCCACTTAATATATTTACATTAAATTCAGTTGATGGTATTTTAAGCCAGTTGTTAACCTATTTAAAATGAATGGATAGCTTTAAATTGTGCAGAATAAAGTTTTGTACAAATACATTAACAAATGTTAAACAATGTGTTCATGGAATGAAGTAAAGCTCAGTGCATCTCTGCCATTGAACATTTTTGTACTAGCAGTAAATCTGAAGAACTCCTAAACAAAAGAAAAACCAAAAAATAGCGGGTGCTGGAAGTCAGAAAGAAAATCAGAAATTGCTGGAAAAGCTCAGCAGGTCTGGCAGCAAGGGTGCAGAGAAAGCAGAGTTAACATTTCGAGTCCAGTGATTCTTCTTTAGAACTAGCTAGACTATAATAAGCCCTTCTCCTGAAGAAGGGCTTATGTCCAAAACGTCGATTCTCCTGTTCCTTGGATGCTGCCTGACCTGCTGCGCTTTTCCAGCAACACATTTTCAGCTCTGATCTCCAGCATCTGCAGCCCTCACTTTCTCCTATAATATTAACATAATCCAGCTAATAAATCATTTGGTGCTATTTTCATTCTCTCCTTGCATTGTTTAACTGAGTTATGAATTTATTTTAAAAAACCATTAGGTTCATTTGAAACATATTGACATTTGGCCTACCATCCTGAGGGCAACAAATATTAAATAAAATGTTCATATTGCATGTGTAATGCAGCTGTGATCACCTTCAGATAATTATTAAATTATTCTCATTTTGCACTATTAGGTTTAGCAAGAAATATTCATCCATCTCACACATGAATTATGATGTGGTTCATTGCAAAATTCTCTGTTTAATGAATGAATTGAATGTGATGCTTATGCTCACCATCCAACGAATGAATAATGATGTTTGGACTGACAACATAACACAAATGTGTTTAATGAATCCAGTAAACATTTTACTCTTATGTAACAGGAATTCTCCAAACATTATGAGCTAATATCAATGAATTTTGCTACAATCCACTTAGAGTCATAGAGATGTTCAGGACCGAAACAGACCCTTTGGTCCCACTCGCCCATGCCGATCAGATATCCTAACCTAATCTAGTCCCACGTGCCAGCACTTGGCCCACATCCCTCTCAACCCTTCCTATTCATATACCCATCCAGATGCCTTTTAAATGTTGTAATTGAAACAGCCTCCACCACTTCCTCTGGCAGCTTATTCCACACATGCACCACTCTGTGCATGAAAAAGTTGCCCCTTAGGTCCTTGTTAAATTTTTCACGTCTCACCCTAAACCTATGCTCTCTAGTTCTGGATTCCCCCACCCCAGGGAAAAGACCTTATTTATTTACCCTAGTCACATCCCACATGATTTAATAAACCTCTATAAGGTCACCCCTCAACCTCTGACATTCTAGTGAAAGCAGCCTCAGCCTATTCAGCCTCTCCCTGTTCAAAGTTTGTGAGAAGATTTGTAGCTCAGGTGCTCGTTGTTGTGGTTCTGTTCGCTGAGCTGGGAATTTGTGTTGCAGACGTTTTGTCCCCTGTCTAGGTAACATCCTCAGTGCTTGGGAGCCTCCTGTGAAGCGCTTCTGTGCTTCCCTGTAGCTCCCTGTAGTTCAAATCCTCCAACATACTTGTAAATCTTTTCTGAACCCTTTCAAGTTTCACAACATCCTTCCAATAGACCAGAATTGCACACAATATTCCAAAAGTGACCTAACCAATGTCCTGTCAGCCACAACATGACCTCCCAATTCCTATACTCAATGCTCTGACCAATAAAGGGAAACATACCAAACACCTTCTTCACTATCCAATCAACCTGAGACTCCACTTTCAAGGAACTATGAACCTGCACACCAAGGTCTCTTTGTTCATTAACACTCCCCAGGACCTTACTATTAAGTGTATAAGTCCTGCTCTGATTTGCCTTTCCAAATGCAGCACCTCACGTTTATCTCAATTAAACTCCATTTGCCACTCTTCAGCTCATTGCCACATCTGACCAAGATCCCATTGTACTCTGAGGTAATCTTCTTCACTGTCCACTACACCTCCAATTTTTGGTTTCATCTGCAAACGTACTCCTACACCTCCTGTGTTCACATCCAAATCATTGTTTGATTATGAAACGACAAACCTGGAAAATCATTGCTACATAGATTTATGTATGTAGCTATGGGGAGAATGCGGGTAAGTGGAGTTGAAATGCTCATCAGCCATGATTGAATGGCGGAGTGGACTCGATGGGCCGAATGGCCTTACTTCCGCTCCTATGTCTTATGGTCTTATTGCATTCTAACAAAGAAATAATAGTTTGCCATTTAATTTCTTGAAAATGCCCTATCATTCAATGAAGTCACAGGCTGGTCAGTGATCAAATTCCAAAATACCTTTCCCCAAATCCTGATGCTGTCGTCGGTTAACAGAAAACTCTCAATCTCACCTTTGAAATTAACAATTGCCTTTGGTGAAAGAGAGTTTCAAAATTCTAGTACCTTTTGAATGGAGTGCTTCTGAAATGAATTGTGAAAACTTTTCAATAGTTTTTAGGCTATATTTCTTAGTGCGACACTCCTTAATTTGGTGGAAATAGTGTCACTCTATGTACCTATCAATTCCTTTCAATGTTTTGATAACTTTGATAATAATAATCTTCCAAATTTCAGGGAACACAACCCTAGGTTCAGTAATCTCGCCATGTAATTTACATCTTGGAGTTCAATATCATTCTAATGTGTGACACCCAGAATTGAACACATTATTTTTGTGGAGAAGCCATACTTTTGAATAGCTGAAGGATAAATCTTGTATTCTCAGAAATATAAAGGGCGACATTTCAATATTATTTTTCTTCTGTATCTATTGCCATTTTAATGATCATCTTCTTAAGGTGTATACCAAAAGATGGGCTCTGAAGTTTATTCACTGAGCCACAGCAAAGTGCCATAATTTGTTACTCAGGATAGAGTATAAAGGTATACCTCCTTCTGCCTTAGTCAGAACAGGAACCTAATGTTTTTTGTTTTTGGGGTGAATCTGATCCACACACTAGTCATCCAGGTGCATTGTGCACTGGACAAGACCTGTCAAGTCAGAGCTACCCTGTGCAGTTTGTCACAATAAGACATTGAAGCAGAAGTAAGCCATTTTGCCCGTCAAGTTTGCTCCACCATTCAATAAAATCATGACTAAACTGACCATCCTCAACTTCACTTTCCTGCCTTTTCTCCAAAACCCTCGATTCCCTCACTGATTACAAATCACACTATTTCAACCTTGAATAACTTCCAAAAGCAAACTTCTGCTAGTTGAGTCCATCATTATTTTTCTTTTAATGTTTTTTTTTTCATTTCTGATGTGGAACTGTGAGTTACAGTTATGAATTGAACTTTGAAATGTACTTTGCTTTGAAAAAAGAGAGAGAACAGAACACTGATGTTTGCTGTTGGGAACTGGCCTGGAAAGATATTGCAGGTTAATTACTGCTCTAAGAGTACTGTCGATGATTCGACACCATGATATTGTTATCCTCAACATCTGACAGCTGGTTGGATGTTGACTTAGTCAATCAAGGGAGGGTGGATGTTGGCCAGTCAACCATTTAGAGAATGGTGAAAAAGAAAGGAAACAAACAGTGAACTCACTCTGACTGGGTTTTCAGCAGGAGACAGTTTTGCTTTCGAAGCTGCTGAACTGGGAAATTGTTATTTTGGTTTTGCTCTCTCTCTCTCTCATCATTCTCTTATTATCAACTTGTTGAAAGTTCCAAGAAAAGAACACCAATTTGTAAGAAATTATTAAAAGTTTTCGGGGGTCTCCAAAAAGCTAGTGACTTCTGAATTCTGGGAAAAAAAAAGTCCTATAGTAATACAATCAGTTGTCAAAAGATTTCACGAAGGTCTGGCATTCATCAATGAAGCAGTTATCAAACTGACAAATTGGGATTCTTTTATTTTCTTGTATAATTTTTCTCTTAACTCCACCTGTCTGTCAAGTGAGATTGAGGCTTGTAATAAAAGGAAATTGGATTGTAGTTATTAAGTAGATTGCCTTACAGTTTTTATGTTCTACTAAAGTTACTTCCTTAACAGTAAATCATTAATATTTTATATTGCAAATGGTAAAGATCTGTTCTTTGTAAGGTTTGGTTCGGAGTAATTGAACAATTTTGAGGGTCCTTGAATGTTTTAAAGACCACAATGTTGCAAATCCAATGGCTGATTTGGTTTGGTTTACTATCTCTGTGTTGTAACATTGTGGATGCCTGGAGGATTGCTTTCTGCCAAATTGATCAAAGGCATAGGGAAGAATTTTATATTCCCCATTCCCACATCCAGCAGCCACCAAACCCTCACCCACCCTGAAATTTTACAATGGCACAGACAAGACTGAGCTAGCTGGTCCACACCGAGCCTTGCCCCAGTTAAGGTGATCCAGCTGATAACTAATGACCTCTCAAGGACAATGTCCCACCTCGCCTCAATGTTCAGACTGGAGCTCAGCAGCAGGGAGAAAGCCAGATAAGTCACCCTTTTCAAGCTTTGGTTGGGAGGAGGGACTGCCCTTCATCTGCGGACTCCTTCCAATTTCAGATACAGCAATCCCACCTCCCAAAAAGAAAGGTCTTTTTCCCAACGTTGCTCTCTCCAGAACTACCGTCTCCAACTCCTACAGTCTCCATAAATCCCTCTGCCCACATTCCCAACTGGATTTATTTCTCCGCTTTACCCAAAAAAGCCTTGACTCCAGGACTTAGACTCCAGCAACTGCTTGCAGTCATGATCCTGACAACGGCAGCTTCTGCCATGCTGTGTTCAGAAACAAAATGGCTAAAAGCACTCTAAGGCAGGGCTACCAGCCAGTTCATACTCCTTGGAATGTTAAATGGCTGGGGAGCAGGCAGTACTAGTAAGAATCTAATTGACATTGTACTCTAGTGATAATGTCCTAGCTACTTCAGAGTGTGAGAAAACATTTCTGAACAGGTTCATTAAGAATACTTACAAATCGACTGACTCTTCAGCTGGTTGTCCAGGAAACTCTGCCACCTAAATATTCCTGACTTTTGTTCCACTCCTACACACATGTTCCTCTTTCACCTGCATTAACCATGTTCCTTCAGCTTCCGAGGGCAACCTTCACATATATCCAGCTTTACAAACACACAACCATCGTAATGTTTCCACACCGCTCTTATGTGCCGTGGAGGTAAAAGACAGAAAATATGTAAGTAATGTACTGTGCACCTCACATACGTTCATGTAATTATAGAGTCATACGACACAGGTCCAGCTCGTCCATGCCAACCAGATATCCTAACCCAATCTAATCCCATTTGCCAGCACTTGGCCCACATCCCTCTAAAACCTTCATATTCATATACCCATCCAGATGCCTTTTAAATGTTGTAATTGTACCAGCCTGCACCAGTTCCTCTGGCAGCTCGTTCCATACACGCACCACCCTCCGTGTGAAAAAGTTGCCCCTTTTAATCTTCTCCCTCTCACCTTAAACCTACACCCTTTAATTCTGGACTGCCTTACCCTTGTAAAAAGACTTTGTCTAATTATCCTCTCCATGCCCCTCATGATTTTACTAACCTCCATAAGGTCACCCCTCAGCCTCCAATGCTCCAGAGAAAATAGCCCCAGCCTGTTATCCCTGTCCCTCTACCTCATTCACGTTCATGAACCTGCAATATTATGGATTCAGCTAATTAAGATAGGCAGCTGCGCATTTGTAATTTTAAAAAGTAGTTTTGTTTTGATTATTAATAAACAACAGCTCTGATATATTGAGTAGAGAAGATATGACTGTTGAGAGAATTTCACCGATACCAAGAGATGAACCGACAATTGTAACAGAATGTGATGGTCCCAGTAGTTTGTGACTCACAATGTGCTCTGGAAAATATGAGTTTTGTAACTGCAGCCACCTCTTTGCACGGTCTCCTTGGTTTAAACCAGTATCTTCCAAAGCTTACACTGTGCTCTAAAATAAAACAAACAATGAAAAGATATTGTCCTTGATATATTAATGTGCTGTCAAAATCACCCCATCTTGTGGCCTGAAAATTCTATAGTGCAATGTCAGTGACACAAATCATCTACTTCATCATTCTATGTAAGTGAGGTGGACAAGACCTATAATTACATGTCAGTAAGTTTAACATTGGATGGTGGGAAAGTTTTTAGAAACAGCAATCCAGATAAAAGTCACACTTGGACAAGCATGGACTCAAAGAAAAGCCATAAATGTATTTAGTGAAA
The DNA here is from genome assembly GCF_004010195.1 of Chiloscyllium plagiosum. Classification (NCBI taxonomy): domain Eukaryota; kingdom Metazoa; phylum Chordata; class Chondrichthyes; order Orectolobiformes; family Hemiscylliidae; genus Chiloscyllium; species Chiloscyllium plagiosum. The sequence goes on along the minus strand of NC_057712.1, from coordinate 14,623,281 downwards.
TTTGTCTCTGACTACCTTGATTGGGTTTTGTGATAAAAGTGATAGGGCAGGCAGATGAGGGATGTGCAGTTGTGTATACAGACTTTCAAAAAGTGTTTGATATGGTACCATGAGCCTAAATAGCAAAACTGATGTCCAATGACATAGAAAAGGCAGTAGCTGTATGGATATATAATTTAGGATATCTGATATCCTAAATTATATATCCATACAGTTACTGCCTTTTCTATGTCATTGGACATCAGTTTTGCTATTTAGGTTCATGGACGAGCTGGACTGGTGCTGTATGACTCTGTAACTACATGAATGTATGTAAGAAGTACAGCTCATTACTTACGTATTTTCTGTCTTTTATTTTCATGGGACATAAGAGAGATGTGGAAACATTGTGATGGTTGTGTGATCATAAAGTTGGATATATGAAGGCTTAAAATGGCCATAAGGTTTAAAATGAAGTGCGTTTCCATAATTGTATTTCCCAGGAGTCTATCCACCTGCACCCGGGCCCATCACAATTTCCCAGGCTGTGGGGTAGATGTAAGAGGCACAACTCCTTTTGGAGCAATTGAAGCCTATGTGTTTTTTTTGGACCTATTTTCCACATGGTGGGCAGAAATGGGGACCCATTGAGTCCAACTCCTGTGGGTACTGTTGGGAAAGGATGAGTTACCTCCTTTCCAGTTCAGGACACATCAAAATCCACCCCCCAAAAAAACTCTGACCTTCCCCCAGGTTGTCTCTTTTCCCAGACACCAACAGAACCCCAGGCACCTTGCCAAAGTGTAGAAAACGCTTCCCGCCAAACTAACTTTCTAATCCACTCCTGTAATGATCTTCACTGGAGACTGGATCCGTATCCAGCAGAGGATCCCACTTCCCATGGCTGACTTGACACTGCAGACCTACAGCAATAAAGTTGACTCTTAACTTCCCTCTAAAATTCAGTTCAAGGGCAATTAGCAATGCGCAACCAATACTGCTCTTGTCAACGGTGCCCAGATCCCATGAAAGAATAAAGTTAAAGCAAAAATTGTCCCACAATCCTCTGAGGAGAAAGTGAAGACTGCAGATGCTGGAGATCAGAGTCAAGAGTGTGACACTAGGAAAGCACATCCTCGGATGCTGCCTGACTTGCTGTGCTTTCAGCGGCATACTCTCGACCACTATCTTCTGACCCCAGGACCATAAGAAAGTACACTAAGGTGTGTGCATAGCCCAGACCGTCACGCAAGCTAACCACCTATCCATGGACACCATCTGCACTTCTCATTGTCTCGGACAGGCAGCCAACATCATCAAAGACCCCTTTCCCACCATGGTTATACTCTCTTGCACCTCTTCCGTCAGGCAGTAGACTCAGAAGCTTAAAAGTATGTACTGACGGGTTCAAGAACAGCTTCTTTCCTGCTGTTATTAGACAGCTGAGTGGACCTCTCTAATTTCAAATCTCATGCTGATTTTGCTTTTGTGCATCTCCTTTGAAGCCATAAACTTGTGTGCCTCACTCTGTCTAAACCCCCTATGATCTGAAAGTCCTTATATGTTGTGATCTGCCTGTACTGTGCACAAAGCAAAACTTTTAACTGTACTTAGATGTATGTGACAATAATAAATCAAGTCAGATCAAATAGTCCAAAACATAACAGGAAAGTTTCCCTGGATCTTTTTTTATACAGTACTTTGAGTGCTTTGTGTTATTCACCAGTTCTCTAATGCATCACAATACTTAAACCCTGTTAGACAATGTAGTGGTAGCTGACCCTTTCAGAACACAATTCCATGATAGATCAGTACAGTTAAAAAAACTTCTATCCTACAATACAACATCTAATAGCAGCATTTGAACTTATCAAAAGATCTAAGACCTACACATCAAAATGTTCCTGACTCCTCAGCCTTTTATTTAAAATACACCTGCAAGGCAATTTTTTAAATCATGGAGGGGGAGTTTCAAATTTGCTGTCAGGCTGACAAAGACAGCCCTGACCTCAAGGCATTTCTGATCTGTGTGAATGCCACATAAAAATAGCATGGGGTCATGAAAGAAGAGAAAATGTATTATTTCCTGTAAAGAAAACTTCAAGCCATCAGCTTTCCAGCAGGATACTAAAATCTACAAGCCCCCCCTCCCCGGTGGATATCATTGAGTGTTTCAAGTTGAGGAATGCTGTGATGACTGCCTGAAACAGAATCAGGTGATGAATCAATCACCTGATGAAGGAGCATCGCTCTGAAAGCTAGTGTGCTTCCAATTAAACCTGATGGACTATAACCTGGTGTTGTATGATTTTTAACTTTGTACACCCCAGTCCAACACCGGCATCTCCAAATCATAATGCACTCAGGCAGCAAAGTTTATGAGAAGATCGAAATTCAGGAAAAAAAGGTCAGAAATTATACTTTTTAAATCAAACAAGATGACCTTTTCATATGTAATTTGATTCTGCTATTACCATACAATAAGTCATCATGTTTAAATTAAACTGCATCGAGTTGATGATAACGTTTTGTATGTTCACCTTACAGTGAAATAAAGGAGTTCGATCAATTTACATCAAAATTTGTCTCAATAAGAATTTTCTTAGATCTCATTTGAAAAGAGTGATTGAGGAAGTCATGAATGGCCAGCAATCACAAGATACTGTGTTACATTTCATAATAATGAAGCTTCCAAGTAAATCTCAGTAACTGAGTATTGTAAACAATGTAGACTCACTGTTTTCCAGGATGTTATTAACATAGGTAGGTTTCTCCCCTCCAAGAAGGAAGTTGAGCTATTGCAACCTCCTACAATGGGTTCTTAATATACACAATTACATAATCCCGGAGTTTCCCAATGATCCCTACCCATGTAGAGGCATTGCATGACCTTTTTTCTGGGAGGTTTCTACACTTGAGTGGAGTCACAGCCTAAGATGAAGCCTCACTTATGTTTGCTATGAGTGTTCTGGAATCACATCACGGAAAAGCTGTTCTCTTTATGATATATCCCATTTATATCAGCACAGCACACACCACGAGTGGATGAAGAAAGGGCTAGTGCTATTGTTACTGCCCCAACCCTGCAACAGAAACCCCACAAGGAGGCAGGACAATACTGATAATGTTAATGGATGCCTTGAACCTTCCATCCACTTGATCGAGTTTCTTTAGCAATTCCTTCTGTTGTTCCCGTGTTTGTTTGTGCATTTATACAAATTTATTAATGGCCGTCAACATTTGATCATCTTCTACCAGGGCCTAAGCAGATGCTTGGTTTTTTTTTTAGAATTTTAGAATTAGAATCCCTACAGTGTGGAAACAGGTCCTTTGGCCCAAACATTCCACAGTGATCCTCCGAAGAGTAACCCAGCCAGACCCATTCCCCCTGAATGGTGCACCTAACTGACACATCCCTGAACACTATAGACAATTTAGTGTGGCCAATTCACCTGACGTGCACATCTTTGAATTGTGAGTGGAAACCGGAGCACCTGGAGGAAACCCAAACAGACAGTTGCCCGAGGCTGGAATCGAACATGGGTCCCTGGCACTGTGAGACAGCAGTGCCAGCCACTGAGCCACTGTGCCACCTCTCCTGTTTCTAGTGGGTTTTTAGTGGACCACCCAAATGTTAGTGACCTGGACATTTCTTCCTTGGTTACCTGCAGAGAATGCGTTGCACTTCCAGAGCCTGGATACAATGTGGAGAAGCCAGTGTTGGACTGGGGTGGACAGAGTTAAAAGTCACACGACTCTAGGTTATAGTCCTGTCGTGTGGTTTTTAAGAGAGTCTAGATGGGCGGAGTATGAAAGTCTCTGAACTGTGAATAGTGCAGGAGAAAGCCTTGCTGGTATATCCTTTAGGTTCAATGGTTTCCTCCTCAGTGGTGTTGAGCTTAGTTTAGTTGTTTGTGTGAGTAGTGCTAGCTCCTGCATAGGAGAAGAAGAGGTGTATTGGTTGTGTAGTAGGAGGAGATATTTTAGCATCTTGAGAATGAGTTAATACTTGTTGTGTAATACAGCATGATGAAACTTACTGGATTAGCTGGTAATGAAGATTTCTGCACGTGTGAGGAAGCTGTCTTCATCCTCTCCAGCCCTTTCAAGGATATTCTCCTCCTGTGATGGGCTGAATGGCAGCCTGCCATCCATCTTCCCATCTTTAGCCTCCCAATTGGATGTGACAGTCTCTCCTGCACTGAGACAGAAAGGAGGGATTGAATGAGACGAATACAGATGGAAGAGTGGTGATCCACGAGCAGGAAAGGGGATAAAGTGGCCTGAGTGAGTGAATAGGACGTGCAGAGGTCAATATAGAGGGTGACCCACGTCTCCACCCACACTGCGCTCCAGCACGTCTGGAATCTGGATTGAAAAAGGTGTTTTGTCCTCAATAGTAATGGTGCAATACTACAGTCAAAGAGCCGCAGATTTAGGCTTTTAAATAACACAAACAGCATGAACATTGCAAAGTCCTGGCAGCAATGAATATATCTGCCACTCCTTCCATACAATTGAATGAGCTGAATGCCCAAAGAGGCTGGTTTTATAATTACTGAGCTGAAGACTGATGATTGCACGAGAAAAGTTAACATTGGCTATGGCAGACCACCTGCCATGAATCACTCTGAAAACTATAATTTGCCAAAAATGAGAAATTTTAGCTTGTGTATTAATTCCTGATGTATACAATTGCTCACATCCACCGATGAAATAAGATTTTGTCCTGCACAGGGTCTGAAATGGTAGCTCAGTACTAAAACATACAAAGTACTCTTCTCCTTAATCTCAAAATGTATTACAAAAGCAAACTCAACCAGAAATTAAATGATTCTGGCTTTACTCACTAATATTTTTCTACTGCTTAACACATTGTGAAAATTAAATCAATTGTGGATATTCTATGACTGAATCAACTAATGCTTTCACTTGTGGTATGTGAATATATGGAGGGACAGGTTGCTAACCTTGAATTATGGTAAATCCATGAGACCAGGGAATGGTGCCAAACTGCAATCTGAAACATCCTCAATGGCAAAATGAGGTAGAGGAGATTGTGCATCATGTGAGTTATGAAGGCAGAAGGAGGGTGCAGCAACATGTTGGTCCTGGTGATCATTGTCTGATGCATCTCCAAAATCTGACCACCAAACCGTGTAGATTGTGAGAAAGTTGTCAGTGCTTTAAGATCTTCTTTTTAGGTGTATGTCATGTGCAAAGTTCTACGCACATCCTTTTGTGATATTTAGTTGATGCAGAATTGACAGTAGCAATAGAATTCTGAACTTGGAGTCCCTAGTCAAGAATCTGCACAGAGGAGACGTATGCATGAAGGTCATTGTGCACCAAAGTTGAGACAGAGGTATCTTTGGGCATTAACATCTGGCACTGAGCATTTCTCTTCAGGATATCTTTTACTCACCTCAAATAGGGAGGGAGCTGGAAAAGGTGCCCTAAAAGTCACCAGTTGCACATTCTGCTGTTTGGTTAACCTCATCCAGCCAGACCACAATTATTGTGGTCAAAGAAAGACTGAAAAACTTATGGATAACCTGAAGAATGATTGTTTGGAAAGAAGAGCTGCAATCATTTCATCTGAGCTATCAAAATTTCAAATTGACATCACCATTGTTGATGAGGAAAGCCTTCCTGGGTGGAGCATGAAGGAACAAGCAGGCGGATAAATCTTTTACTGAAGCAAAATGAGAGAGAGAGAGTTTCAAGTCTGCAGAGTGGGATTGGTCATCCAGAATAGGATCTTGGCTGCACTGCCAGAAAGCCCAATGGTAGAACTGAAAAACACTTCAGTTACAGCTCAGTCATACTCAATACATTAATCCTTATGCTCTGAGTGTTTATTCAAAATAAATTAATGAAGTATTCACCTCTGACCTTTGTAAAGTCTACATTCTCATTCAAAAAGAAGAAACTGTTGGCTTTCCAGTTTAAGGAGAAGAGTACTTTGTATGTTTTAGTACTGAACTACCATTTCAGACCCTGTGCAGAACAAAATCTTATTTCGTCAATGGATGTGACTAATTATGTACACCAGGAATTAATATGCAGGTTTAACATTTCTCATTTTTAGCAAATTATAGTTTCCAGGGAACTTTAATGCTAGAGTTGGCCATGGCTACCATGCCTGGAGCAGAATAAATTGGAAAAAAGGGTACAGGAAGAAAATGGCAAACCCCTGCTGACAAAGTGAACAGCATGGCCACATTATTTACATGGAGGCAATATTGATCTTACCTGCCTGACCAGTGTGAAATCAACATCATAATTCAACAGTAAAATCCATGGGCTAACCAGCTTTGATGGGAAAGCTCCAACAAATATCAGACAGAGCAAAGTAACAAAGCCCATGGCCCCAATGGTATATCATCTGATCTTCAACGCTAGTGGGATTTTACTTTTATGGAGTAAGCATGCATTTATTTATTGGATTTGAAAGGAAAGAAGAGCTCCTTCCCCCACCCCTACCTGACTTCAAAGAGTCATAGAGATGTATGGCATGGAAACAGACCCTTTGGTCCAACTCATCCATACTGACCAGATATCCTAAACTGATCTAGTCCCACTTGCCAGCACTTGGCCCATATCCCTCTAAACCCTTTTTATTCATATACCAGTCCAAATGCCTTTCAAATGTTGTAATTGTACCAGCTACCACCACTTCCTCTGGCAGCTCATTCCATATGCATACCACTCTCTGCATGAAAAAGTTGTCCCTTAGGTCCCTTTTAAATATTTCCCCTTTCATTTTTATCTTATGCCATCTGATTTTAGACTCCTCTACCCTGGGGAAAATAAATTGGTAATTTGTCCTATCATGCCCCTCATGATAAACCTCTATAAGGTCACCTCTCAACCTTTGACGCTCCAGGGAAAATAGCCCCGGCCTCTTCAGCCTCTCCCTATAGCTCAAACCCTCCAACCCCATCAACATCCTTGTAAACCTTTTATTCACCCTTTCAAGTTTAACAACATCTTTCCTATAGCAGGGAGACCAGAATTTAATGCAGCCTTTGAAAAGTGGCCTAACCAATCTCCTCCAAGTTGAGAACTGTCCTATTCACTCAAGTGAACACCCACAGCAGAAATTTACAACAACATCCTTGAATAAAGGGACAGCCCCTACGCTCACCAATACTTAAATATTTTAGATCATAAAAAATAATCCTAGATTTAATGATACTGTGGTGCATAATAGAAATATAACTGTTTTGGAATTCAGCAGGTATCTGGCCTTTAGTGAATCCTTTGATGATTCAGTCCATTAGAGGCAGTAATTGACTGAGAAGTAGCTGAATGCATGTCTCATAAACACACAATGACCTTTTCAGTTCTATATTTGACATGAAGCAAGCAACACCAAAATAAATACATTCAACCGATAATAGAATAATAAGAAAAAAAAACTTTTTGGACTGCTACAGGGATCAATTAATTTTGCTATTGTACATAATTGGAATTGGGTTGGAAGTTGATAGAAACTGATTAGCAATTCTATCAGATTATGTTCAAGTATATCTTGCAGATTGCACATAACACCTTCAATCAAAGCTAAAAAAACTGCATTGCAGTAATGCTTTGGACATTCTCTCAAAAAGTTCAATTTGTATTCGAAGCAGAAATAGTGGGACTGATTTTCACCCTAGTGCAAGTGAAAAACTGGTGAATGCAGAATGGTTCCCTATTAATATCTCAAGTCATTCATCCCCAAGCTGCTATCTTACAATGGATTTGATGAGCTTTTCACTATTCCTTGCTTTCATATTTGAACATTGGAAAGGTTTAAGAATACCAGCCATGAAAATATTAACGCAAGTGCAGGTCAGATAAGCACAAATTATTACAGCAAGTTACCTAAAACATATCAGCCAGAGAAAATCCATGCAAAAGTAATTTCCTTATTTTCTGGCATATGAATGAAAATATTAATGAAAATATGTTTGCACTCTGCGAAATGTAAAGGTAGTTCAAAAAACAATTCTGTTGTCTGGATTTGAAGCTAAAATTTAAGCTCTGGAATGGTCCTGAATGATCATATTTCATATTGTTCACTGAAAATCTTCACATAAACTTACAATGACTCTACTCATCAATAGCACATATGATTAAAAAATTATGAGTTCTCATTTCATGAAACTTTATGCTTAGACTGAGCAGTACTTATTATTATCATTCAAGTGGTTTAAAGTTATGATAAATAATTACATAACCTGAAAGTGAACTAACTGAATAAATATGAAAATCTTACAGATTAGTTCACGGCTATGCATAAGTGATCATTATAACTGTTTGTATTTGCTGATTATTAAAAAGTAAATATCATTATTGATCATAAAAAAAGGCGCAATAACATTCAGAGCAATATTTAACTCAATTTCTGATGTATTCAAGATTTATTATTGATGATCTTTTCCAGTGACAATAAAAGATTATTCATTTTCATCTGAGCATTTTCAGGTAGCTTCTGAAGCATCTCCGTATGATTAGAGATAGAAGTATAAAATTAATATTTCCATTACCTCTGTCTATTCTCTGTTGTTAATCTTCTAACTGAAAACAAATAAGTAGTCATGCAATCAGTCACATGGTCATGCAATTTTGAGAAGCCACATTTTGTTTTGCCCAGATTATTCTCTAAAGATGAAGCATGCCATTAGATATTTTAAGATTTTGCAAGTTATTGTCAGCTGGCCATCTAAAAGGTGACGCAGCCCCTCTAAGGCATCTGGAGTATATTTTTATTATTCATCAACAGGATGAAAATATTACTGGTTAGCCAGCAGTTATTGCTCATCGCAAATTGTCCAGAGGTCAGTTGAAGGTCCATCCACATTGCTGTGGGTATGGAGTCACATGTAGGCCAGACCAGGAAAGGATGACAGTTTCCTTCCCTAAAGGTCATTAGTGAACCAGATGGGTTTTTACAAAAATCAACAAAAGTCATTATTAAACTCTTAATTCCAGAATTTTTAATTGGATTCAGGTTCCACTGCCTGCCATGGCAGGTGTCAAATCAAGGTCCCCAGGATATAACCTGGGTCTCTGGAGTAATAGCCAGTTCCACTCGGCCATCACCTCTCCAAACATGGGACCAAGCCACATAGCCGTCTATCTTCTTAACCAGTCAAATTGTCTCTCAATTCAGGAAGGCAACTGCCATAATCAGACTCACTAGCAGGTTTTGCTATCATTTTAATCCAGTTATCAGAGCTTTTCTATCTTCTATCATTTACATATTTCAATCTATAAGTACGCCAGCTCAGTTTTCACTTTATGCACTGTCTCTTCACAGTTGAATTCCAATACATTTTCAGGATACTAAATGGTGTACATAAAAGACATTTATTCTGCTATTGCCACCTGCTCACTATAACACACGGTCGGCTGAATCTTACATCTTTTTCACTAGTAGTCAGTTTCATGGAGTTTTATGAAGTATTTCCCTATGCAAGGCTCGGTGAGATCTTACAGTATTTTATCAAGGTCACATTCATTAACTATGTACACTGCCCTATGACACTCCTCCCACCTGAGTCTTCTCCCATTCTACCACCTGCCAATCCTGGTACAATTTACCATTCATCAGATATCAGCCAAATGACTGATATTCTGGAATAGGAGAAAGTGAGGTCTGCAGATGCTGGAGATCAGAGTTGAGAGTATGTTGCTGGAAAAGCTCAGCAGGTCAGTCAGCATCCGAGGAGCAGGAGAATCGATGTTTTGGGCCACAGCTCTTCATCAGGAATGAAAGGCTCTGGCCCGAAACATTGATTTTCCTGCTCCTCGGATGCTGCCTGACCTGCTGTGCTTTTCCAGCAACACACTCTCAACTCTGATATTCCTGGCATCCCCACCATCTTCAAAATGTTGCTATACAAGCAGTCAATAGATGGCACTCCTAAACTGTCTTGCTTGTTGAAGGACACTCATTCCAAAGATGTCTGAGAAGGTGAGAAGATGAAAATGGTGAATTGTCAGACCAATGCATCCTGAAATGTTGGCCCTAATTTCCTCAGTCTCCTGCCAGTGGACGGGAGAGGTACGATGAGGATCCTGAGAGGATGGCCATTAGCAGATCCCAGTGGCTGTGGATGACAGATGTGTGTGGCTTGTGCCGGTGGGTCATTGCTGACTCCGAGATGCTGGCGTGCAATGAGCAACATAGAGGCTCTTCATAGTCAGTTGCAGGCAACATAAATAGAGATGAAGACTAAGCAATAAATATTGCGGTTCTTCATATCTGCTCTAACCTCCCCCTTAGGAATTCTTGGCCTCGGGTTTTCACATGGCAGGTGGTAGGAAAGGAAGCTGTACATTAAAGAGGTGAGACTTGCAGTCAATAAGATCGTTAATGATCAATAATTCAACTTAAAAGTTGACTTGTTGCTGCCTGGTAAGAACCTTGCCTTGACATCTGAACCTGAGTGAGAAGGTGCTGTGACTTGCCCCCAAAATTGAGGTAGGCATCGATATTAGATTAGATGACTTTTAGATTAGATTACTTTACAGTGTGGAAACAGGCCCTTCGGGCCAACAAGTCCACACCGACCTGCCGAAACGCAACCCACCCATACCCCTACATTTACCCCTTACCTAACACTACGGGCAATTTGGCATGGCCAATTCACCTGACCTGCACATCTTTGGACAGTGGGAGGAAACTGGAGCACCCGGAGGAAACCCACGCAGACACGGGGAGAATGTGCAAACCCCACACAGACAGTCGCCTGAGGCAGGAATTGAACCCGGGTCTCTGGCGCTGTGAGGCAACAGTGCTAACCACTGTGCCACCGTGCCACCCCTTCTTACATCGCTGGCCTTCTTACATCAAACTGCCGCATTTCTCACCATAGCCCATTCTATTCAGGCCCCAGTAATATTCCGCTCTGTTGCTGCATATTCCTTAAAATTTCAGTCAACCTGCCTTTCCAGCTGATACCGAGCAATCTCTTCACACGGTGCAATTAAAATTAGAGTGCAAATAATGAACAACTAAGAAGCAGAATCCTGGCATAATATCAATCATTTATACCCTCAAGCAAAAATAATTTATTTAGATTATATTTCATAAGATACCTTCTTAACATAAATTGCTTGGCTGAATGCTATAGCCATCTTCAAGTCTTGTATACTGACATTTACATAATTTATAATACACAGCACATAAATATATCTATTGATTAGGAAAACCACAATAAACATAAGTTTAATGGAGACTGACTATGCATGTTTGTGCATTTACACAAGGTCATTCACAATATTTATTAGTTAGTGTTCATCTCTACTTATGTTGCCTACAAAGTGACTACACTTAGGATGCTGACAATGCAGCTCCCCATCTGTATGTGATGTGACCTTGACAAGGATTTTGGAATCATGATGCAGGAAACAATACAGTAATGCCATTCAACAAATAACATTCCCAAGGGACTGGGTCATGGCAAAGCTAGTGTTCTAAGTACTCAGAATTACCATTCATCAGGACTAAGAGGCAACTTACATCCGAGATCCAAAGACCAGAACTTCAGAACTTTTTAAATAATTTGTTCATGGGATGTGGATATTGTTGGCCAAGCCAGCCCATCTCTGATGACTCTTGAGAAAGTGGTGAAGCTGCTGTCTTGCACAACTACAGTCCATGTAGTCTCATTACATCCCTATGAGGTTAGAAGAAGGAATGTTTTACTCAGCGACAGTGAAAGAATGCTGAGACAGTTACAACTCAGCAGGATGTCTGGCTTGGTGAGAACTTACAGGGGGAGGTGTTTCCATGCATGCCTTTGTCTATCTAGGTGTTAGAGGTCATGGGTTTGGAAGGTGCTGTCAAAGAAGCCTCAGTGAGGGTTAAAGCAAAATACTGCAGATGCCATAAGTCTGAAATAAACACAGAATGTGCTGGAGAAACTGGGACAGCCTGTGTGGAGAAAGAAACGGAATGATCATTATGTGTCTATTATGACTGTCATGTGGAAGTGAAAGGAGCTGAAAAGTCATGGTTTTACGCAGTAGCCAGAGGGAGAAAGGTGATTGTAAGAACGACCAGTGCAAAAAGCAAAGACAATCCAGTACATCTGATATATAATGAACATTGCTGCAACTCAACATTGTGGTGAAGGGAGTGAAGATATAGGGTACCAATCAAATGGGTTACTTTGACCTGGATGGTGTTGAGATTCTGGTGTGTTGAGGGAGTTGCATTTATTCAGGAAAGTGAACTAAATGCCATCATACACTTGACTTATATCTTGTAAAAGGTGGACAAGTGTTGGGGAGTCAGGAGATCAGTTACTCACTACGAAATTTATAGACTCTGACTGCTTTATTCCAACCAGTTTAGCTTTAAATGGAAACTACAGCAACTAGATCACTCTCAAACTCAAGTATGATTTAATTTCTAGGTCCAGATACTTAAATACATTATTACACAGTCAACACACAGATTGCAATTGTTATCTTAAAAGACCTTTATATCATGTATTAATTCATTACAGTCTCGGACTCAAATTCACCTGGACAGTCTCGGACTCCTCCCTCCCCTTCCTAGACCTTTCTGTTTCTATCTCAGGCAACCGAATCAACACAACTTTGATCTCCAGCATCTGCAGACCTCACTTTCTCCTCCTTAATTCATTATTACACTACATAATAATTGGATTATGTGTAACAGATTGACATTGATAGAATTTGTTAAGTAAAGGCATCAAGGGAGCAAAGGTAGACAAATACAGAAGAGGAACAAATTGGCCGTGATCTAATTGAAACACAAATGGGTTCAAGGAGCTGAATGGCCTAACGACTCGGTTTATTTGGTGGAAGAAATGTTGGCCTGAATTCCAGGAAGGCTCAGCTCAGATGGTTTGATATGTGCAATGGTATATCTTTGATTCACCAGAAAAAGTCACAAAGAAATTCAACATTTCATGTTGGGGATGAGGGGGTGGGGCATACAAAATAGGATGGGTGCCCAACTGACTACATTCCCACCCAACCCCAAACTCACACCCATAATACAAAGAGTGGGAAGGAGCCAAAGTTAGCAGCCCACCTTCCACAAGGAAAGATATAAAAGGGACCTAAGGGGCAACGTTTTCACACAGAGGGTGGTGCATGTATGGAATGAGCTGCCAGAGGAAGTGGTGGAGGCTGGTACAATTACAGCATTTAAAAGGCATCTAGATGTGTATATGAATTGGAAACGTTTAGAGGGATATGGACCAAGTGTTGGCAAATGGAAATAGATTAGATGAGGATATCTGGTCGGCATGGATGAATTGCACTGAAGGGTCTGTTTCCATGCTGTACATCTCTATGATTCCATGGCTCTATGTAAATAAATAATTAAGGACTAATTAAGCCAAATTTTACCCTGTTCATGCTATAATGATTGGGTCCGCAGCTGAACCTGGGCAGACAAACCTGTCTTTTTTTATAAGCTTTTGAAAGGGTGGGAAGTAAGGGAACGTATGATAATTGGACAGCACACTTTGTGCATTGGAGTTGGCACTGCTCCAAGAAAATGGTATCACCTTTCTCCTTCGCTCATATGTAATTTCAAAACCTTATCTCTGTATACCCTGCCTTCCTCAATAAGGTCACCAAAGTCTCCACAACCAATGCTCCTAGTTTATTTGGATCTGGGATCCATAGGACCTTCATCCTGGACCTTCAGCTCCAGAAGGTAGGATGTCTTCCACTAAATCCAGAATTGAAACATAAAACTAGAACCAAAAGAAATAGGAGTCCAACTGTACAGGGGAGGCTGATGCTCAAATGCAATATTAAGGAAATGGTATAAAAGCATAAGTCAAACATGCACAGTCACCCTCGCACAATCATTCAACTTCATAGACTTTAGATGTTTCATTTGATCTGTTTCTAAGATCATCCAGTTTTACAGCAAGAGATGGAAGAATTGGAAATGTAAAGTTAGTGACGATATTTATTCACACAATGTTAAGAATGGCTGAGACTTTCCATTTTCAAGTTAAAATATGGTGATGGCTATCTTGGATGGCATCACCTCCAACGTAGTTGTACGTTTGGAAGTATTGACTACGAGGCTTTGGTAAGTTCTTGCAGTGCATCCTGTAGACTGGACACAATGCTGTTACTCTGCATTGGTGGTGGAGCAGATGAATGTTGAAAGTGATGGATGAGGTGCAATCATGCAAGCTTGAATTTGTTTTCAGTAGCTTTGAACTTCTTGAGCGTTGCTGGGCTTGCCTCATCTAGACAAACGGAGAGTATTCCACTACACACCTGACTCACATCTTTGAAGAATGAGTTACTCACTGCAGAATTCCCAGCCACTGAACTGTACTTATATCCTTAATATTAATATGGATGTTCCAATTCTGGGAGTGTACTTAAGGTGGGAAAAATCACAACTTTAAAAAGTACTTAGATGAGCACTTGAAATGTCATAACATTCAAGGCTGTGGGACTGATTTGGATTTAGAATAGTTTTTCCTCAGTGCAGACCTGATGGGTCAAATGCCATCTCTGTACTGAATGACTGTTTGATTCCATGAATAGTGATTTATGACATATATTTTTGAATCTCTGTGGAGGCCGATTAGCAAATACCTATCCGAGAATATTTTCTGAGGAGTTCCTGACGTGATGCCCTGTAGCTGATAGACTGACCTCCAAAAACCATAACCACCTTCCTTTGTACCCCAATCAGTGAAGAGTTTACCCCCCCCCCCCCAATTCTCATTGACTCCAGTTTTGCTAGCACTTTTGTTGTCATAGTGTGAGATACTGTCTTGATGTCACCCTCATGTCTCCCCTTGGGTTCAGATATTTTGAGCTGAAAATGTGTTGCTGGAACAGCGCTTCAGGTCAGGCAGCATCCAGGGTACAGGAGAATCGACGTTTCGGGCATAAGCCCTTCCTGATATTTTGACCATATTGTGATGTGAGCAGTAGTGAGTTCAGGAGTGGACTAGTTTTGACAGAACCCAAGCTGAGCATCAGTGAACAGGCTATGGTCAGTTAAATGCCACTTGATAGAACAGTCGATTATAACTTCCATCACTTTGCTGATATTTGAGATAGACAAAAGGGAAGGTAGTGAGCTTGGTTGGATTTGTTTTGATTGTGTGAACAGGACATTTTTCCACATTGCTGGGTATAAGATAGTATTGTGACTGTACTGGAACAATTGGCTATACCCGTGACTAGTTCTGGACAACAAGATTGAGTACCGTTGCTGGAAGTGTGTTAGGGTTTGTAGATTTATCCATTTGTTGATAGCACGTGGAATAAATGAAAGTGGCTGAATACTGGAGTCTATGATGGTAGAGACATCAGCAGGAGGCCAAGATTCACTTAACATTTCTGGAAGAAGATTGTTATGAATACTTCAGCCTTATCTTTTGCACTGATGTGTTGGGTTCCCTCATCATTGACAATGAGGATGTTTATGCAGCTCCCCGCTCATCTAGTGAATTGTTTAATTGTCCACTACCATTCATATTTAGATATGGCAAGACCACAGAGCTTAGTACTAACCCATTGGTTAGGGATTGCTTAGCCTGCTCTATCACATGTTGATTGGTAACCCTGAATTGTAACTACACCAGGGTGATGCCTCTTTTTTTTAAGCTGTGCTTGGTGTTAATTCTTGGAACCCTCCTGCACTCTCCAATGAGCCACTGTCAATCCATTGGCTTGGTGATGATCATAGAGTGGGGCTATGCCCGGTCACAAAGTTACAGACTCATGAGGTGACAGATTGTGGTTAAATACAATTTTGCTGTTGCAGATGGCCCACAGGACCGTATGAATGCTCAGTCTGGACACTGTAGATCCATTCAAAACCTATTCTATTCAACATGATAGTATAAATATGCAACAATGTTAAAAGGTATCCACAATGTTAAGAGGAGATTTCATCATTCAAAGGATTACATAGTGGTCACTTCCACCAAAACTGTCATGGACAAATGCATCTGCTCCATCTTCACCTATGAGGATGAGGTCAGGTACATTTTCCCTCTTGTTTCCCACATCACTTGTCACAGGCCCATCTAGCAATCATGTCTATTGGAAGTCAGTCAGCTCAGTCAGTAGTGATGCTATTGAGCCACTTTTGGTGCTGGGCATTAATGTCTCCACCCAAAGTATATTTTATACCTTTGCCATGCTTGCTCCAAGTGACGTTTAACTTGGAGTAGTAAGGATTCGCCAGGCAATGGGAGGGGTGGTTGATGGTAAACAGCTGGAACTTTCCTTGTCCACTGGTATTTTTGAGAAGATGCCAAAGACATTCATGGGACCTGGAGTCAATGATGAGGATGCCCAGGCAACTCCCTCCTGACCATATTCTACAATACAACCCACCTTAGTGTGCCAGTCACGTCAATAATTGACAGGGCATACCCAGGGACAATGATAACGGTGTCTGGGACATTACAAGTTGACAGTTATAGAGTCAGATAGTCATAGAGGTGTACAGCATGGAAACAGACTCTTCGGTCCAACCCGTCCATGCTGACCAGATATCCCAACCCAATCTAGTCCTACCTGCCAGCACCCGGCGCATATCCCTCCAAACCCTTCCTATTCATATACCCATCCAGATGCCTCTTAAATGTTACAGCCTCCACCACTTCCTCTGGCAGCTCATTCCACACATGTACCTCCCTGTGAAAACGTTGCTCTGTAGGTCTCTTTTATATCTTTCCCCTTTCACCCTAAACCTATGCCCACTAGTTCTGGACTCCCCGACCCCAGGGAAAAGACTTTGCCTATTTACCCTATCCATGCCCCTCTTAATTTTTAAACCTCTATAAGGTCACCCCTCAGTCTCCGCACTCCAGGGAAAACAGCCCCAGCCTGTTCAGCCTCTCCCTGCAGCTCAAATCCTCCAACCCTAGCAACATCCTTGTAAATCTTTTCTGAAGTGATGCTATTGAGCCACTTTTGGTGCTGGGCATTAATGTCTCCACCCAGAGTATATTTTATACCTTTGCCATGCTTGCTCCAAGTGACACAAGTTTCACAACATCTTTCTGATAGGAAGGAGACCAGAATTGTACGCAATATTCCAACAGTGGCCTAACCAATGTCGTGTACAGCTGCAACATGACCTTCCAACTCCTGTACTCAATACTCTGACCAATAAGGGAAAGCATACCAAACGCCTTCTTCACTATCTTATCTACCTTCTATGAGCTATGAACCTGCACTCCAAGGTCTCTTTGTTCAGCAACACTCCCTAGGATCTTACCATTAAATGTATAAGTCCTGCTAAGATTTGCTTTCCCAAATGCAGCACTTCGCATTTCTCTGAATTAAACTCCATCTGCCACTTCTCAGC
>NC_057712.1:14603365-14604570 GCF_004010195.1 Chiloscyllium plagiosum | reverse complement strand
CCTAGTTACCCTTTTATCCTTAATGTATTTGTAAAAACTCTTTGGATTCTCCTTAATTCTGTTTTCCAAAGTTATCTCATGTCCCCTTTTTGCCCTCCTGATTTCCCTCTTAAGTATACTCCTACTTCCTTTATACTCTTCGAAGGATTCACTCGATCTATCCTTTCACATGCTTCCTTCTTTTTCTTAACCAAACCCTCAATTTCTTTAGTCATCCAGCATTCCCTATACCTACCAGCCTTCCCGTTCACCCTGATAGAAATATACTTTCTCTGGATTCTCATTATCTCATTTCTGAAGACTTTCCATTTTCCAGCCGTCCCTTTACCTGCGAACATCTGCCCCCAATCAGCTTTCGAAAGTTCTTGCCTAATACCATCTCCAATTTAGAACTTCAACTTTTAGATCTGGTCTATCCTTTTCCATCATTATTTTAAATCTAATAGAATTATGGTCGCTGGCCCCAAAGTGCTCCCCTACTGACACCTCAGTCACCTGCTCTGCCTTATTTCCCAAGAGGAGATCAAATTTTGCACCTTCTCTAGTAGGTACATCCACATACGAATCAGAAAATTCTCTTGAACACACTTAAAAAATTCCTCTCCATCTAACCCTTTAATACTATGGCAATCCCAGTCTATGTTTGGAAAGTTAAAATCCCCTACCATAATCACCCTATTATTCTTACAGATAGCTGAGATCTCCTTACAAGTTTGTTTCGCAATTTCTCTCTGACTGTTAGAGAGTCTATAATATCATCCCAATATGGTTAACATCCCTTTCTTATTTCTTAGTTCCACTCAAATAACTTCCCTGGATGTATTTCCAGGAATATCCTCCCTCAGCACAGCTGTAATGCTATCCCTTGTCAAAAATGCCATTACCCCTCCTCTCTTGCCTCCCTTTCTATCCTTCCTGTAGCATTTAGCATTAAGCTGCCAGTCCTGCCCATCCCTAAGCCATGTTTCTGTAATTGCTATGATATCCCAGTCCCATGTTCCTAACCATGCCCTGAGTTCATCTGCCTTCCCTGTTAGGCCCTTGCATTGAAATAAATGCAGTTTAATTTCTGAGTCCTACCTTGTCCCTGCCTGTCCTGACTGTTTGACTCACTTCTTTTCTCAACTGTACTAGTCTCTGATCGATCTCTTTCCTCACTATCTCCCTGGGTCCCACCCCCCCCCCCCCCCCCCCCCCCCCCCCCC
>NC_057712.1:14570303-14603355 GCF_004010195.1 Chiloscyllium plagiosum | reverse complement strand
CAAGCAGTTCTAGCAAATTTCCATGCCAGTATATTAGTCCCCTTCCAATTTAAGTGCAATCCATCCTTCTTGTACAAGTCACTTCTACCCCAAAAGAGATTCCAATGATCTAAAAATGTGAATCCTTCTCCCATACACCAGCTCCTCAGCCATGCATTCATCTGCTCTCTACTCCTATTCCTGCCCTCACTAGCTCGTAGCACTGGGAGTAATCCAGATATTACTACTCTCAAGGAACCCCTTTTTAAATTTCTGCCTAGCTCTCTGTAATCTCCCTTCAGAATCTCAACTTTTCCCTTCCTATGTCGTTGTTTCCAATGTGGACAATGACCTCCTGCTGGCCCCTCTCCCCAGTGAGAACATTCTGCACCTTCTCTGAGACATCCTTGATTCTGGCACCAGGGAAACAACACACCATTCTGCTTTTTTGCTGATGGCCACAGAAACGTCTGTCTGTACCTCGGACTAGACAGTCCATTAACACAATTGATCTCTTGCAACCCGACATACCCCTCATTGCATTAGAGCCAGTCTCAATACCAGAAACTTGGCTGTTCATGCTACATTCCCCTGATAATCCATCACCCCCTACATTTTCCAAAACAGCATACCGGTTTGATATGTGTATATCCACAAAAGACTCCTGCCCTAGCTGCCTACCTCTCTTACCTTTCCTGGAGTTAACCCATCTATCAGACTGTATCTAAGACTTTTTCCCTTTCCTATAACTGCCATCCATCACATACTGTTTCTGTTGCAAATTCCTCATTGCTTCTAACTGTCTCTCCAACCGATCCATTCAATCTGATAAGATTTGCAGCCAATAGCATTTATGGCAGATATAATCCGCAGTAACCCTTAAACTCTCTTTAAACTTCCACATCTGACAAGAAGTACATATCACTGCAAAGGCCATTTTTGCTCCTTCACAATCTGCAGACGCAGAAATTAACACCGTCCTGTTCCTCTGCAAACACTGCCCCAGGTTAAACTAATAGTTATGGCTTCTATTTTAAGTTTAATCAAGAGATATATCTCCAAAAACATAATCAAGAAAGAACCCACTCTACTCACTGCTGCAGATTCTCTGTAGGCCATTCTTAAAACAACGATTAACTTATCTGATTCTGTGCTGTGAACTTCGCCCAACAGTTCCTCCAAGATCAGTTGTGAATTTCGCTGTTTGCTAACTTTCCCAGATGCACTCCGATGTCCAACGATACATGAATTCAAACAGCAAAGGCAGTAACTGTGCAGGTTCTCTCTCTCTCTCTCCTGCACTGTCCCCACCATGTGCTTCCTTTGTCTGCTCTTCTCCCTTTTAAAAAACTGCTGTTGTTTTGATTTTTTTTCCTAAGTTCCAAAACAATGCAGCAGCATATAAAACAGTAATTGCTGCTCTTGGAATTCGAGGAAATCACCTCAAGCACCTAAAATACCTCAAAAAAGGAGCAGCTGTTACAGCCAGAAATTTTTCCCGTCCTCCATCTTGGATTGCTTGTTTTGTCTGTGAGGCAACTTTCCCAACTTTGGCACCAGCCCCAGATGTTGGTCAGGAGGACTTGGAGGGTTGACAGGATAGTCAAAGACAGGGTGCTTGTTATGATCTACTTGCAAAACAAAGCTTTTCACTGCAGTTAGGTACATGTGACTACAATAACTCAAATCAAACCAAACCAAGTAGTGTGTGCCAGTATCATTTCTGATGCTTTGGGTGATGCTAGGTGAAAGTGAGAACTGCAGAAGCTGGGGGTCAGAGTCGAAGAGTGTGGTGCTGGAAAAGCACAGCAGGTCAGGCAGCATCCGAGAAGAAGGAGAATCGATGTTTCCGGCATAAGCCTTTTGTCGAAACACTGACGCTCCTGCTCCTCAGATGCTGCCTGACCACCGGTGATGCTATGTGGTCCACATAGTTTCATTCTTTACAGCAGTTAGACGCATTGAGTGGCTTGCTGGGCCATTACAGGTGGCATCTAAGAATCAGCCACACTGCTGTGGGTCTGGAGACACATAAAGGTCAGACCAATTAAAGAACATATCATAACATTTCATCAGTTGCCAATAACATTTGTGAATCAATCTCCTTCATGCCAGTGCCCAGGACTCTTTATACATTTGGTCAGTAAAACTGTGGCATGATGATGACTCATTGGAGTTAATTTTTCACGTACCTTTTCAACATGCACTAAATCAATCCTGCACTTTGCAATAGCATGATTACTTCTTAATGACTGTAATAAATCACAAGTAAAATGATTTCTGGTTATATAGGTTTCAAAATCCTTGCACATGAATCTGTGGCGCAAATGTATCCTGGAGAAGGTAGATAATTTAGCATTTATACTTGTAACAAATGCTGTGGCTGGAAAAAGGAGAGAACAAGAGAAATTTACTATGCAAAAGAAGAATATTCACCTTCTTGTGCACTATAAAAATGAGTATTGAGTATTCTTAATATGACATTGATACAGAGGTTGATTCCCGAAACCGTCTTATGTTAAAGTACAACTCTCACAGAAGTGTAGCGCTTCATGTACTTACAGCATTGAAGTAAAGCAAAAGGGGTGGCACGATGGCACAGTGGTTAGCACTGCTCCCTCACAGCACCAGGGTCCCAAGTTCGATTCCAGCTTCAGGTGAGGAGTTTGCACATTCTCCTCGTGTCTGTGTGGGTTTCTTCTGGGTGCTCTGGTTTCCTCTCACAATCCAAAGATGTTCAGGTTAGGTGAATTGGCCATGCTAAATTGCGCATTGTGTTAGGTGCATTGGTCTGGGTGGGTTACTCTTCGGAGGATTGGTGTGGACTAGTTGGGCTGAAGGGCCTGTTTCCACACTGTAGGGAATCTAATATAATCAACACTTTGTTGGACTAGTGACCATTGAAATTTTATGTGAGCAATATCATAATCTTACAGAGCTTTGTAAAAGATCCTCATTTGAAATAAAAGTTGCAAACACATTAAGCATGAAAGTTTTTGGTCATCTCAGTGCTGAGCAAAACATAAATGATTTGATTCTGTCAAAATAACTGCCAATGAAAAATGATAGTGAAGAAGAAACAATGAAAACTTCTCCATAAGCAAAATAAAGGATAAAAGGTCCTCATATTCTTACCAGAACATAGGAATGCTAGCTTTGGCTTAACCCAAGGGTCACCTCAGGTAAGCGGAGAGATTGAGAGGGAGAGTCCTCTATAGTACCCTGAGCTGGAATTAAATCCATGCAGTTTGCATGGCTTTGCATTGCAAACCAGCTGTCCAAACTCAGCTAACCAATCCCTATCCAAAATAGCCTTTGAAGAAGGAGGCTTAGATGCCAACTTCAATAAGAGTCAAAGAGTGTGGTGCTGGAAAAGCATAGTAGGTCGGGCTGTATCCGAGGAACAGGAGAATCAATGTTTCGGGCATAAGCCAGTCCTCACTTTCTCCCTGCTGAAAAGTGTGTTGCTGGAAAAGCGCAGCAGGTCAGGCAGCATCCAAGGAGCAGGAGAATCGACGTTTCGGGCAAAAGCCCTTCTTCAGGGCTCACTTTCTCCCTTACAACTTTAATAAATAAAACAATAAACACCAAAACAAGTTGATGTTAGATAATTAATAGAACTATAGTTATAGGTGAAAGAAAGGGATAAGCAAAATTTAAAGCTAACATGAAAAGTAGGAGGCTGGCATAAAGCTCCTTTACTTTTAAGGGTAACTATGGTGAGATTGGAAATTTTTCTAACTTATAATGTGATTAACATTAAACTAGTTTAAGGTTACAGACTGAAATGCATTCAGCCATCTGAACAGGAATGCAATTCAAAAGTGTGCCCCCCACTATGGTGAGCTTGGTAGTGGTGGGAAGGGGTCAGTTGAGATGCCTTACCATCTCTACAAAATTCTGCTTCAGAACTTAGAGACCTTTTCTTCTGTTTTGTGGACAGTGTAAATGTAAGACAATTGGTTGTGCATCGCCTGAGGGTAATGACTCAACAAGCATGATGGCAAGGTGGATGGAATATGCTTTCCCTGCATTTTGTTGAACACCATTTAAAATTTTTGCATTTCTGCTCTGCATTATTTGAAAATGAAGTTGCCAATTTTAGTTTCCCAAGTTCTAATCGCCAATCTTCAAAATTAGTTTCTCTTCAATCTATTCACTTGGTTTTCATCATACTTCTTTATCATATATGTGATGTAATGTGTGTGTTTTATATCTGTACCTTAATATAGTTAGAGTTTGGATTTTGAACTAGGTGGTCAGAGGAAACATTGAAAATCATTGGCTTGCTTTCAGTCAGAAATTTCATTTTTTTTTTGCCTATGAGAAAACTAATGGCTTGAAAAGCTTTTTTTGTTTCAGATCACAGATGTGTTGTTTGAAGTTTGATGTTTGAAACAGTTTCTCCTAGAAAAATTAATTAGTTTAAAACAGTTAGGAAATAGATTATCTCATTACATTGTGTGCAAATAGTTATTGTTATTGTATTTTGTCTTTTTTCCTTTTGCACTATAAATGTCTATTTTATATTACAACCCCAGATCTCAACATTTTGCATCTGTACCTCAACAAAAGACAAATTGAATAAATAAACTAAATACAATTTATCAAATGAGTATATGATCTCACTTGACATTATCACATCAAAACATTTATTATATTATGGTCACTGATTCGCAGATGCTCCCCTATATTTAGTTTTCTCATCGACTCTGTTTGTTTCCTCATTACTAAATTCAATAGCAGATCTTCCCTTGTTGGGCACATTACACATTGACTTAGAAGGGAATCCTTTATGCATTATAGGATCTCTTTTCCTTTATCCCTATTACCTAGTATTCTGTCCATTTAATATCAGCAAAATCACACATTTTGATAAAACTGTTTTGTCTTGCACTGCATCAACTCTCAGCCATCATTTAACTGGTGCATTCTCCATGGCAATACATCTCCCAATCTGTCCACTTGCTAAGCAATCAGCACTCTTCTCTCATGCATTCAAATGTTATTTTCCCTTTACATTGGTATTCTTGCAAATTACCCTGATGAAGTTAGATGCTTGATGAGTTAAGATAAAAAAATTCAGCACAATGTATATTTTATCAGAAATACTCAAGTTCAGTATTACCAACAACTATTATCAGGGTAGTTCAAATTTACCATGATTATTATTGTAAGTTTTTTTACTCAGATCTAATCTGCACATTTCTTCCTCTAACTTTGTTCTTACAACAGGTGTTCTGCAGTTTACTTATTAATGTAATTGAGTCTTTATTATGTTTTATCTTTATTTGTACGGATTCTAGTTTTTTATTTAGTTTTTAACTGGTTTACTGTTTTCTGCTGTTGTTATGCATTCCTAAATGAACAAAGCTACCCCACTGCCTTCATTTTCCTCTCTATCGTTTCTAAATATGCTATATCCAATAATTTCCAACAGATTGTTTCTACAGCCAGTAATCCCCCAATATTCTTACCTGTATCCTCCTTCACTTTTTAATTTGCATTTAATTTGCTTATGATTCTCATCCATTTCTTTCTTAGTATGAAAACGCCTCTGCCATTTCTGAATTTACTCTTATCTCCAGGAAACTGGTCCCACCTTGGTTTAGATGAAACTCATCACATCATTGCCTCCAGCTTCCCTGTGTTAATAAGGATGCTGTATCTACTGCATGAGAAGCATTTTAATTCGTTTTAATGCAATTTATTTTTACTTTATGATCAGACTCCATTTCTGTAAATTGATTTATACCCCTGGCATCAATGTCCTTCCTGAATTTGTTCTTGCCTGTGTTTTCTTCTCTTATTTCATTAAATTTGGGGTGCTCATGTTTCTTGTTGATATTTTGCCCCCATCTATCTAGTTAAACTCCCAAAACTGAAGGTTAATATTAGCATATCACTGAAAAACCTACATTCTATGTGTTAAGATGTTGACAATTCGCCAACCACTTTCTTCTTGCACAGCTCATGCATTGAGCATTGGCATGGTCATGGTCTGTTGCTTAAACCAGCCATTCTGGCAATCATAACCTCTCTCAGTAATTCACCATTCTATTATTCACATCACCCAGACTGACGCTACAGTTTAGGAACTGGTATTTACAATGATATTCCATGGCCTCTCTACTTTTCTGTTGCATTCCAGATCATGTTTTGAGTTTGGTCAATTTCCCAACTCACCCCAAACTCCAAAACAATGTCCAAAGATCTGAAACACTGCATAATGAGGGAAGATTACTAGGAGGCCATCTGGATAGAACTCATAAATAAAAAATAAGTGATTACCTTGCTACAATATAATATAGGCCTTCCAACAGTCAGAGGGAGATAAAGGAATGCACACGCAGACAGGTTGCAAAAAGGTGTGAGAGAAACAGAGTTATAGTTATATGGGTCTTCAACTTTGCCAACATGAACTGGGATCCATAAGTGTGAAATGATTAGACAGAATGGAGTTTTAAAGTGCATCTAGGAGAGCTTTTTGAGCTAGAAAGTAGATAGTCCTGCTAGAGATGGAGCAGTGCAAATCATAGGGAATGATGGCACTCAAGTGGTTGAAGTTTCAGTGGGATAAAATTTTGGGGATAGTGACCATAATGTCTTAAGTTTCAAAGTCATTATGGAGAGGGGTAACTGTCGAAAGGCCAATTTCAGTTTCTTTGGACAGGATCTGGCAAACATTGACTGGGAGCAGCAACTTCCATTTGAAAAGTAGGACACATCTAAAAGTAACACAGTGAGAATTCAGGGCCTGCGTGGTCTCAACACATTCTTATGATATTGGAGGATCCACTTTTTTTTGGTGAGGGTTGAGTCATAAAAGATGAGCTAATCGCCAGAGTAACAAGAATGCAGCTAGACTTGTGTTTGTTTTCACATAATCAAAAACCTTAAGTCACTGTGCTATTGTGAGCCTGTTTTCTTTTGAACTCACAGGAGTTGCTAACTGCAGAATGTAATCACATCCTTTGACTTTCGAAGATCCCAAATGAACCTTTCATATTCCCTAAAACTATAAAAATATCTTGAATTCAAGAAGAGTATTAATTGGAATCATACACATTCCCGAAGGATTTATTAATCAATGTGCTTATCAAACTGAGAGAAATTGAATATATTCTACCCTTTGATTATTAATAAAGTCATCATGATTAAGCGAGATGTAAAATTAACAACCCTCGAGTTTGTTTAGAAATACTTTAATTTACACCTCAAAATCACACTTTTAAGTAAATTATACAAACTTCACATTAGAGTTTGGCAATATAATGCTAGTTTGTGGGAAGTGATATGATCTAGAGGCTTATCTCAACTAGTACAGCTTTCACTTTTTTTTTAGATTAGATTACATTACAGTGTGGAAACAGGCCCTTCGGCCCAACAAGTCCACACCGACCCGCCGAAGCGCAACCCACCCACACCCCTACATTTACCCCTTACCTAACACTACGGGCAATTTAGCATGGCCAATTCACCTGACCTGCACATCTTTGGACTGTGGGAGGAAATTTTCAGTAAGTAGTGTTGTCTTTAAGATTCGTGTAACTCAATGGATCCTTTAGTGCAGTACTGATTGAATATTGCATTATTAGAATCGGCACCTTTCAAATGAGGCATTGAACAGAGTCCCATGTTATGATCCAAGACAAGACCAGAAGATATATGCTCCAATCCCGTTCAGGATCAATAAAATTTTTTGTGCTTAAAGTAGACAAAATTTGAATTCCAGGTGCTTACCAAAAGACTAAAGCAACAAGATTCCAATTTTGAACAAACAAATTAAACGTTACTCTATAAGGTTAGAAAAAGAAAAAAAGATCTACAATATAGGTGCATGACTTCAATATTCAAGATTAATATAAGATATTAGCTAATAGACAAACTGTTTTTGAACATCTCAGAGAGGACATGTAGCTAATGTAACCTTCATAAATCAAACTAATTTCTGAGCAATCCCTCGGATGTGGGTCACTAAACACACGTATGTCTCCTTTACAATATATTCCAATTCTTCACCTTCAAAGATCTAGCTTTGGAAAAGCATTCAAAAATCTCTCTGACCCAGATTGCCTCAACAATTGCTCATGTCTTGGTAGTTACACTTCCTTTCCTTGGACTTCATTCCACCAATTCTCAGGTTTGTAAACCAACACCTACTGACAAGCACAACTCCAGCTCTTTTACAGACACTTCGCTTCACTAATCTGATTCTATCCTTGGGATTTCTCCAATTTCCAATATTTCTCAGCTGCCGCAAACAAATACTGTTTGTAGACCTCTTATACCCACTGCTCCTGCTGCATTGAACTGTCATTGGCTTCTAGAGTGTTTTCCTGTCCTAACAGCCTGCAATCTGCTACCAGCATTTTTGCTACCTGTTTCACTTCTTAGCTGAGGTGCTCTTTCAATTTAAACAGCAATTTAATTCTCCCAGCTCCAAACTGCAGCTAACTAGAGAACCTTCTTAGACTCTACCTATCACCATGACTTTGTAGCCTGTTCTGGACCGTGCTGTACCTGATCTTTATGCTTTAGGGGAGCCGATGACGGAATAGTATTATTGCTAGATTATTAACCCTGAAACCCAGGTAATAATGTGAGGATTTGGGCTCAAATCTTGCTATGGCTGATGCTGAAGTTTGAGTTCAATAAAAATCCGGAGTGAAGGTTTAAGTCATTGCCAATTTTCAGAAAATCTAATGAAATAACTGGAATTTTCAAAGTTCATCAAATATTTTTAATATTATTTAATTCAAATTCCAAAAAAAACGCAGTGTAGATGCATGTCTCCAGCTTTTTAGTTCATTTAAGGTACCTTCATAAACATCAGACCCTAAATCTGTATCAGACTCCAACATGCTTCTGTTGCATTTATCTCATTTTCAATAATTAAATGTTAATTTGTAAACCTTAACATTATGAACTAAAACACATGATTCATGAACTACATAATCATAGCATCTATCTGCCTGTTCTAGATGTAAAAGGTCTGGGACATTTCCTGATGAAGGACATAGCATTCTTCTGGCTTGAGTGTCAACATTTGTCCCTCAACCAACATCACCAAAATACACTCAGTCATTAATTATTTCGACTTGAGGAGACTCAAAAAACACAAATTGACTGTTGCACTTACTTATAAAACACAATAAAGATTAATCAGCTGTAAAGCATTTTGGGTTGTCCTAAGCTATGGTAAGGTGCCATAGAAGTGTAATTTCCTTCCTACAAATATCGCTGACAATTCTTAATGATATTGTACAACAAAAGATGCTTCAATTTCTGAAGTGGAATCAGATTCTTAACCAATCTCACTCCAAGAATACATCCTCAAAATGTCAGTCTCCCCTGAGGTATGTATAGGAAGATAAATCTGAATTTCTGTTTGTTTCTTTTTTAACGACACATGGGAAATATAAAACAGAAAGTATTTTGAGCGTATTTCCTCCATTGTTCCTTTGTGTGTCACACAGGAGAAATATAAAATGATTTTTATAGAACTTTATAGCACAGAAGGTGCTAACGTTATGAAAGTGCAGTCCAATAGGTTGCATTGTCCCATTCCTTTCCAATTGCTCCGAAATGTTTACACCATTTCAATCATGTATTGGTTTCCCTTTTGGAAGTTGTTAGTAAAATCACTTCCATCATTCCAGCAGTGTATTCCATACCATTTAACAATCTCTGTTTAAAAAAAAAAGACTCTTTCCGCTTTGGTTCTTTTTCCAACTCGCATCATTTGTTACTCTGTTAACTATTCCTTCAGTAGTTGAAAATAGTTTATCCTAGTTTGTTCGATCATAACCTCTCAGAATTTTGAGCAACGCAATTAAATCCCCCCTTAATATTTTGTAATCTGAAGAACACATTCTCAACTTCTCTAATTTATTTGTGTAATTGAATACTTTGATTTTTGTTATTGTGTTAACTTAATCTTCTTTTAATAGTTTCACAGTCTTAATCAACTTAGTTGTAGTACGACAACTTGAAGGCACACTGTCACCATTGTGCTGCCTTTGGTAGTGATATAACATGTATTATGAAGAGAGGCATGCAATAATAACTTATATTTATATATCCCAGTCTGATGTCTAGAGCCTGCTGAGGGCTACATATGGTTTGGCCATTTGACATGCATCTTCTCATTGCCAATATTATTACATAGACATTTCATATTTAAGATGCTTTGGAGGACTTCAGTTTTGAAGAGTTGTGAAAAATAAATTCATTTCAAGTTTTGTTGAAATACAAGGAGTAGCTTCTTTATAAGAGGTAACTGAAAGTTCACTACGGACATTGGAGTTTTTTTTTTAAATAAGCATTCAAACAAAGGCTAAAAGTCTCCTCAGATGACTCGTGATATCTACTTGCTTTGCTGTAGGTGCTGTTAGGCTCATTTCACCAATTTTTGGCTTATTTTCAATGACTAAATTGGAGGAAGGCCTACTAAGAACAAGCTGATTTGGAGAAAAGGTTGCTAGGAACAACTCACCTAGCTGAGCTAATACATTTCTTTAAAAAAATGTTTTGTTGGGTTCAGGGTTAAACCTATTGTTCTTTTGAAAGAATGATTGAAGAAACTTCTCAGGGTTGGATTTCTTGAGAAAGGTGTATCTGCAAGACTTCAGAAACATGTATATGATTAGTGACTTTATCAAAACTGCCAGAACATCAGAGCAACAGACTCTGGAAAGTTTGATATTTTATGCATGCGCTTTCAAGAATAAACGAATGGCTAATGTGCAGAGAAATCGTGTGTGTGTGTGCGCGTGTGTGTGTGTGCGCGTGTGTGTGTGTGGTGTATTTAGGGGGAGGGTGGGGGGGTGTTTGGGAACATTTAAACAGATAAACATTTATGTTTTTATGTACTGACCTATTAACCAATTATTGCATGTTTATTCAATATCTACTGTCTTTGTAATAAACCAATAATTGTGTTCATCAAGAAACCTAATTGATAGATCTTGTTTAAAATCTGACATAGAGAATGTTTATCTGAGTAACTGGAGAAAGTGTTCACATTTTATGTGTGGGCTGTGGAGTACTGCAAGTAGAACAATGTGAACTTGTCCAGTCTTGACATTACTAATATCGACAGCTGTGAGTGTACTGCTGAGATGAGCAAACTTATCCACTGATATCAGACTTTGCCAAGGACCTATCTTGAGCAGACCAGAACATTAGTTCAGTTTTCTACTAATCACAAAGCTGAAATTGTCATTTGCATTAGAGATCAAGTCCATTCTACGTTGCACCTCCAACGCTGAAACAACAGTGAGCCTTTAGCAAACATGAAGTTGTGACGCATATGTTTTGTAAAGGTCTTTGTCTGCATTCATCTCAGATTGAATAGCTTTACTTCCATGTAATATCTAATATTAGGATGAATATGCGGAAGGCTCTGGAAAGCACACAGAGATAAGCATTCTAAAATGGGTCAGAGCTCGCACACAACCCCGTGTAACTTCATTAATGCCTGGGAATGGTTCACAAGACTCGTCAGCATCCGAGACATGTGAGTGCATGGTCATTATGAAAATGTCAATCCATTGTGGTGAATTTCTCAGATATTCACCACAATGCCTTTTAAAGACCCTGAAGTGCTTACTGTGTCAAAGGTATTGGTCAGGACAACAAGCAGGATATAGAGATTCATATTGTCCTAGTGCCATCTAACGGCAGACACTACAACCATTCCTGAAACCACATGCCAACTCTCTGCAGATCTTGGAAGAGATATTGTACTAAGCATCCAGTTGGTGAAGATTTTGCCTGTGGTGGAGTGGAGTAAGATTCCTCCTGAAAGTCACAAGATTGATGAGTTCTTTTCCATTTGTAACAGGTAGACAATTGAGGCAACTTAGTATTTTGAGGCAACTCTTATATAAGCTAAAAGAATTTTGTGAGTTCATTCACCATACATTGATCTCCAGCCCACTTGTATACTTTACCAGAATAACATTGTACCCTCAAACTTTGCCTCTGGATGAGAGTTTGAATGCTTTCATCCTTTCTGACAGCATGGTAGGGCAGTTATGTGATCATCAAGTGTGGATGACAATTTGTAATAGGGTTTTGATTGCTTCTTCATTGATGGATAGAATACTAATTCTGGGTGTGATTAAAGTGCTTTGACTATTTCTGGAATTTGGGCTTTTGCTGTCAATAGTGTTGACCTGCCAATTGACATGAACCAGTTGACTGGAGACTGTAGAGAAATTTCAGAGCCTAGTAGTATCTCCTGCAGTCTAAGTGGTCTATACATTATTGATATTCATCATGTTTCTGAATCATCCAAAGGTCTTGCATCTCTCTGAATCTTGCACTGTCGGTATTGTATTTGAATAAACATGACTTCTTATTGAGGTAAACTCTGATAAATCTCATTTCAGGAACTTGAAATTTCTTCTGATTTCATTATGACCAGGACAGTGAGAAACAGCGCAAAAGATCTACCTGTTAGGTATTCATTCCCATTTTTTTGTGGATCTTGTAATAGTCATATTTCAAAACAAATGGCTGCTGAGCATCTATGAGGAGTGAAATCACTTTTGGCCACTCATAGTTTCATCAATTCCTAATCACCACAAGTTCTGAACACATACTGAGGGGCATTAGAAAGACATATCTTTTGTTTGTTCATGCTGTACAGTGAAACACAAGCCAACACATTAAAAGTTACATATTTTCCACCCCAGATGTCTGATCAGTATTCCAGGGATGAATGAGGACTGTAAGTAACCAACTGAGCTAGTAAAGTTATAATCCTGGGAATGTATAGGCAATTTAGATTCCAGGAGAAAGAAGGCAAGTTCAATTGTTTCTGTAAGTAATAGTAAAGAGATCAGGAGCATATCTGGAGGCTGAGACAAGATCATTCACTGCTGTGGGCATCATGCAGACAATTGAATATGCAACACTTTCACCTTAGGAATTAAAGTAAGACAGGAAGGTGGAAGAAAGTAGTTAGTTAAGCTTAAATAATAAAACACATTCAGGATCGGAACAATTGCTCTTCCGTAAGGTAATTATGAAGTGAGGACTCATAGCGGGTACAATGTCTGCAGGATAATGCATAACAACAACTAACTTAAATGGAACTTAAACATATGAAGAGACACTGGATCAATTAGGTCTATATTCCCAGGAGTTTTAAAGAATGACAGGGAATCCCTTAGAAATCTAAAGATGCTTACAGGACTAGACAGAGTAAACAGAAAGGATGTTCCTGATGACCAGGGAGTTCAGGACCAGGGGGGATCACAGTCTAAGGATGTTGGGTAGGCCAGTTAGGACTGAAATGAGAAGTTTCTTCACCCAGAGAGAGGGGAGCCTGTGGAATTCTCTGTCATGGAAAGCAGTCAATGCCAAAACATTGGAGGGATTTGATGTAGTTCTTCGGGCTAAAGGGATCAAAGAGTATGGGGAGAAAGCAGGAACAGGGCATTGAACTAGATGGTCAATCATGACCATATTGAATGGCAGGGCAGGCTCAAAGGGCCAAATGGTCTCCTCCTCCTCCTATTTTACATGTTGCTATGTTTCACAAATACCAAATATATTTGTTGTGCTACCTGTGCCTTTGCATCACTATTGTAATATTTTCTAAAATTCATTCACAGGGTTTGGGTATCACTGGCTAGGCCAGCATTTATTGCCCATCCCTAATTGCCCAGAGGGCAGTGAAGAGTCAACCACATTGCTCTGCTTCTGTAATTGTTACCAATATTGTATAATAATGTGTATTCAATCTTAAATTGAGCCTGATGTACCAGAAGAGTCAATGAAATACTTAGATCATAAGTTATTAAGTAAAATGCAATAAACCTATTTATTGTTTGTCATAATTGAGCCTTTCTCCAGCTTAAAACTTGGGCATCCTCCTTGTCTTGGCATCAGTAACCCAGGCTTAAACCAATGAGAAGGGTTACTGGTTGCAAATCCACTCATCATATTCAAAAATTATATTTGGGATCAGTTGTGAGGGTTTTGCCATTTATATCAACTATCACTTGGGGTTGGTGGGAGAGTTGGGACTTTAAAACCTCCTACTTCCTCCCCTAAGTACTTTTCCCATTTGAGATCACTGGCGTTTCACTTAACAACAGATAGCTCATTACTATCCAGAAACTGCATCCAGTTCAGTTCCCGGCTTGTGAGCCTGGCAGCTTTTCTGTAACCTTAACTGACAGGAGTGGTTCAGTTAGAGTGATTTGTATTATTGTCACAATGCAATCTGATAGACTACTATACACCGAAGAGTAACTGAATCACAAAAGCTGCCTGCCCATCTTTTTGTGCAATACGCAGCACATTAACAGACCCTTCAGTCCAACTTGTCCATGCTGACCATGTCTCCTAAATAAATCTAATCCCACTTGGCCCATAGTCCTCTTAAACCTTTCCTAGCCATACACATTTTAAATGCTGTAATTGTACCAGCCTCCACCACTTCCACTGGCAGCTCATTCTATACATGCACCACCCTCTGCATGAAAAAGTTGTCCCTTAGGTCCCTTTTATATCTTTCCCCTCTTACCTTAAACCTATGCCCTCTAGTTCTGGACTCTCCCACCTCAGGGAAAAGACTTTGTCTATTTATCCTATCCATGCCCCTCATGATTTTATAAACTTCTGTAAGGTCACCCCTCAGTCTCCGACCCTCCAGGGAAAACGGGCCCAGCCTACTTAGCCTCTCCCTGTAGCTCAAACCCTCTAACCCTTGCAACATACTTGTAAATCTTTTCTGAACCCTTTCAAGCTTCACAACACCCTTCCGATAGGAAGGAGATCAGAATAGCATACAATATTCCAAAAGTGGCCTAACCAATGTCCTTTAAACCCATAACATCACCTCCCAACTCCTATACTCAATGAACTGAGTTAGCAGACCAATTGCCTTCTTCACTAACCTATCTACCTGCAACTCCACTTACAAGGAAATATAAACCTGCACTCCAAGGTGTCTTTGTTCAGCAACACTCCCCAGGACCTTACCATTAAATGTGATTGTTTAAAAAGGTCACACTACTTCCCTGCTCAAAGAACTGTCCACTGTATTATGGGTCAACCAATCCTAAGGAGTTAAGGAATAAACAAAATAATACCATTTACTTTTTGTATTATCTAGACATTTTACGACTATTGAAAACTCTAGTGATTCTATAAGGCAAGTGGGCCTTATAGAATATGAGCTCCTTGATTGGGACTGTTAACTTGTACAATCAGGGAGCCATGGATGACAGATATAAACAGGAGTGTCAGGAGTTCTGTTCACTCTGACAGAGCTGGCTCTGAGGGAACTGGATCAGTGTCAACAATTCCTCACGTGTAAATAATGTGTGACTTGATGGGATGCCAGTCTCTGTGGAGTTATTTCAGAGACAAGGTTAATATATACTAAAAGCAAATTTGTAGCTCTGTGAGGGTGAGAAAAGTGGTAAAAAAAATAAGCACTTACACAGCAATTATCTCCAAGGCAACTGGATTTTGCAACCACTTGAATGAAGAGTCATTCCATTTCATGGCTTTTTGCACTTTATATTTTACATTAAAATTTATAAAATTCTATATCTATAGAAATCCTGGATAAACAGTTGAAGTCATTGAGCTTTTTCCTGACATTGATCTACGGTTCGTGGAATGTTGCAGTTGACAGGAACCATGTCTTCCATTTCCTTCTAGACCATGAGGCTAACTTTCCTAACTATCCTCGACTTATTGTTGTCAAAGAAACGGTGGTGCCTCACTTCCACCTCACTGAGAAGGAGGGCTCCATTTAATAAAGCCTGTCGTGTGAAACATGGCAGCCAGGCTGACATAATCGCAGTAGAGGTTGCCTGTCAAGCCTCCCGAAGGCAGGATTACCTCTTATCCCACAAGGTTAAGTCAGAAATCGAATTGGATCGATGGGAAAAATTCAGCTATTCACAACAGATTATTAATTTTTCCCAGTTAATACCTCAATGGACACCAATGGCCTCAGAGTCCACTAGAATTAGAATTAGGGTTAGAGGTTAGGTGAAGGATCAATGAGTTTTGTGGCTCTTCCAGAGACCAAAATGACAAGGGTCCCTCTTCCAATGGCATTGAGTCTCCTAATAAGGGTCCCGGCATCAGGAATGGTGGCGGCCATTGAAGGACACCAATTCGCTTATGGGAGAGAAATTGCTGGCCTCACTTGACAAATATAATCACTTGTGTAGTTTTGTTGCTTTTATTCATACTGTCCTATGAAAGATTTGTAAGCGAGGTTGTGTAATTGGTATTCCTTTTGCAGATGCGCATCTTAAATGCCAGCTTACTAAAGCTGCCAAATATTGACCTTCTTGTCAAGTTGTGCTGAATTACATGTTGCTGATAATTAATTCATAGAATTATCAGAATTGCAACACAGAGGGAGGATGTTCAAACCAATTGTGATCATGCCAGAATCAATCTTTTAACTGAAGAGCAAATCCCAACCCCCTGCACTTCGAATCACTTACAACACTTTTGCTGACCATTCAGTCCCTTTTGTCCATGCCTGCCCTCTGCAAGAGCAACTCACACATTCCCACTCATCCAATATTTCCCCATGGTGGTGCAAAACTATCCCTCTCGAGATAATTATCCAATTCTCTTTGGAAGATTGTGACCGAATTTACTTCCATTACACTATTAGGCAATGTATTCCATGACTTCACCACTCTCTGCATTAAAAAAAGCACTTTACTATTGCTTCTTTTGATGGAATCCCTACAGTAAGGAAGCAGGCCATTTAGCCCATCAAGTCCACACCAATCCTCTGAAGGGCATCCCACCCAGACTCACCCCATCCCTACAGCCAATATATCTAACCTGCACATCTTTAGACTGTGAGAAAAAACCCACGTAGACACAAGGAGAATGTGCAAACTCCACTCAGACAGTTGTCCGCAGGTGAAATCAAACCCGATTGCTGTGAGGCAATAATGCTAACCACTCAGAAATTTATTGATGATCTCCTTATATCTGCAACTTTTACTTCCTAAGGCTTAATTCCTTCCATTAGAAATAAATCAGAAAGTGCTGGAAAAAAAACATTAGCTTAAACCACATCTGAATAAAGAAAGAAACAGACCTCAGTGGCTGGGTTTTTTTATTGGCGAATTGCCAGCTGTATTTGTCTTTTTTAGCGAGTTTTTCACTGTGAAGCCGAATTAGTGTTTTTCATTGTATCTTTCACAATCTGCCTCATTAGCTACAAAGCTACACTGCATGATGCCCTGATTTCTACCCCGGACATGATAGACAAGGGAAATTTGTCACTCTGTTTGCTGACAGGGACAAAAAGGTCTGGGGTTGAGGGAGGAGCGAGAGGGGGTGCAAAGACAGGACTTCCTCTTCCCAAAGACCAGTAGAGGAGGGCATGACACCAAATCATACCTGCCTGGTCTGAGGTCACCACCTGGGTCAGTGCTACCTGGAGGAAGGCCTAATGTTGTAGTATGCAGGCCAATGTCCTTCTCCAATCTGACCGTGTGCCACCATCCTCTCTCCAATACCTCACACTCACTGCTACTGTATCCACTCCCAGCAAAACCATGCTCTATCGATCACACTATTGCCTGGAACATCTTCTGTCACTCACTTCAATTCCCAACACCACGATCCCCGCATGCCATCTGTGCCGCCTACTCAATCCCTCAGGGCACCTGCCCACCTGAACCAAAAATAACAGCTGCACCATAAGCTTTCGTCTGTTCTTGATAACTGCCTCTCTCTCATTCCCAGAGGGAATGTCCATCTTCCTTCCCATGTATCTGCTCCACCCTGCATTCCTTCCTGTCACCATCACCCCTCCACCTTCATCTATCTATCGCATCTCCAAAGTTCCTGATGAAGAACTTATGTCCTAAACGTCAACTCTCCTCCTCCTCGGAAGCTGCCTGTCTGGCTGCGCTTTTCCAGCACCACACTTATTGACTCTGACCTCCAGCGTCTGCAGTTCTGACTTTCTCCCAAAGGGAAGCAGGCCACTATAGGGCAGAAATAATCATTACAAGTGGTAAGCAGCCCGAAATTCCTTATGTGGAAAACATCCTGATGCTGACCACTCCAAACAGCTGACTGAGCATATCCAACCCCATGGGCTGGTATTGGATGTTGCTTTTGACTTTCTTGGCTGCTGGGACTCCTGAGTGATGGGTATCTCCTTGACTTGTCTGATGATTGCTCACAACTATGATAAGGCTCCAGCTTTGTGTCTGCACTATGGCATGGCAAGACAGCTGTGGTGTGAGACTGGTATCTCTGGGTGAGAAGGCAAAGTGCAAAAAAAAAGAAAGACAATGCAAAGCAGAGATGCAGAGATGCAATGAGTTTTGAGGTAGGACTCCCACCGGCACACAAGCCTCATTCCTGATGAAGGGCTTATGCCCAAAACATCGATTTTCCTGCTGCCTGACCTGCTGTGTTTTTCCAGTTCCATACTCTCAACTCAGAGTGAGTGAGCATGAGAGCAAGTGAACAGTCCAGCGATACAGCCTGGCTGAACCAATGAGCTGGCTGCCTATCCCTGAGCACTCAGTGTCCTTGCTGCAGTATTGCAATGATAGTTGTCACTGTCACTGTGCCCCTTGTTGCAGACTGAAATGCAGAAATATCCTGTAAGTGGATTGGTGATGTGCCACGAGAGGTCTTAGATGCTCGGACATGTCAGATGCCAATGGGGCAAGTGTAGCCAATGCCAACGGAACGTGCCCGGTTTCCAACATGGAGATTATTCAGAGCAAGCAGTGAGTTGAAGTTGTCAATTCTCAATGATTAGCTTGCTCAAAGTGTTTGGTAAGATAGAAAGCTGAATATTATTGAGGCAAGTTGTGGTGATCACTAGGCATTTAACAAACAATAACCCCCCCTTAACTGGCTGCTGCCCAATGGATCATCTTGGTAATCTACAAATGTATGAAAGATGTAATGAGGTATCCCTGATGCCACGATAGGCCTCGCTGGCATTCTCTCATGATTCTGTCACAAGTCTCACTGTAGACAACATCACTTAAACCCGTATAAGATTCTGCCCGTCATTTCAAATCAATTATGTTTTTTTCAGAATGTGAATTATGTTATACTTTCTACTCAGTTTCTGCCTGAACAGCTTGAATTTCTTTCCAGAATTTTCTGCTTTTAATTTAGATTTCCAATAACTCCATAACTACTACATATTTTGCAAAGTCCCTGCATTTCAATTTTTATCATATTCCTTTTAAAAATGCCTATGGGGTGGGCTTTTAACTTGCTGCCCTGGTATTGTGGATTAACCACCAATACAGAAATAGTTTAATTCAGTCCCTTGATGAAAGTACAATCATGAGGTTTGAAGTACAGCACGTCCAGCTCCAATGCTAGTTTAATTCCTGATTGATGAGTTGAGGTTCTATTCTCTAGCCATTGTCTGCACAGTGACCTCAAAAGCATCATTGGGTTAATAATCCACCTGTGCAAATGTTTTTGAAATGACATCTTTACTACAGTACTTAATGTGTACTTCCTCATTATTGATTTGCAAACCAGTGCAAGTATTCACCATTCACCCATTTTAATTCCTTTATAATCCTGTAAACTCACTTTGTTGTTTGAGCAAAAGAATACCAGATTTTTCAAGTCTTTCTTCATACTAATAACCTCTCATTGTTGGTATCATTTGAAGATATGCATATCTTCCTGACAGAGTGAGTTGAAACAGATAAAGCCATGAAAAGGTTGAAAAATAACAAAGATGTTTTAGAAAGGGTTATAGAGTACAAAAGCAGAGAATTAATGATCAATCTGCACAAAGCATTAGTTAGGCTACAGTTAGAGTAATGTGTGGAATCCATTATGGTAAAGGTATTAAAGATATAAAACTGGATTCCTCTTAATTATCCACTCTAAATGTTGGCAGGAGATCTGCAGAAACCCAGAGAAATAGTACAATCGACTGATTCTGAGATCACAGAATTGTAGAAATTGAGCACAGAGAACAGCATTTAGCCTATTGTACTGGTGCCAACCAAAAAATAATTATCCAAGTGAATTACACTGTCCATCTTTTGGGCTGGAACAGGCTATGACTCTTCAATTGCACAGCACAGTTTGTTAAATGCTATCAGGGTTTTTGCATCAACTACACTTTCAGAGGTACACACTCCATCATCCTCTGGTTGGAAATAGTTCTCTTCAATCTCTATACCCGATTACTTTAAATGTAAGCCTCCTGGTTATTGATTTCTTAGTGGACAGAAAAATAGGTCAGAAGTCACACAACACTAGGTTACAGTCCAACAGGTTTATGAGAAATCACAAGCTTTCAGAGCACTGCTCTTTGGTCAGGTAAAGTCTGAAGTCTGGATGGCCACAAGAAGCCTGCAAAACTTCACCTGACCAAGGAGCAGCACTCTAAAGCTTGTGACTTCTAGTAAACCTGGTGGACTAGAATCTGGTGTTGTGTGACTTCTGATCTTGTCCATCCCAGTCCAGCACTGGCACCTCCACAACGTCAGCTGAAAAATACACTGCCCATCCATTCTGCCAAGGTGACTTATAATTTAATGCACTTTAACTGCACTTTCCACTACACTGTTCCACATAAATTATTCCCAGCCTTTCCAAACTTCCAGCATAACTTCATTTTTCCAGCACTGGTAACATCTTCATAAATTTCCTTTACCCTCTTTACCATCCTCTCATTGTTAGGTGAGCAGACTATAGACAGTACTCTGCCAATGGCCTAACTAGCGCGTTATACAGTGAGCACAATCTTCCTGCTCTTACGTTCAATTAAACAAAGAGTTTTACCATACAGTGGGTGGCATCTTATTGGGACATAGTGACGTGGGTTATCAAAATGCAATTGCACCAGATGTTAAAGAAGGGGTAACTAATGAGGGATGTTTGCCAAAGGTATGGTGAGAAATCTCATTCTGCCTCTCAGTAAGAGACTGCTCAAAAAACTGGACACATCTCATGGTTAAGCAAACAAATATAAGATTCAGCATGACATACCTGTCCACTTATCTGTGAATATGCACTCCCAAGATCCTCTGATAATTTATTGTAAATTGCCTCTTACTTCTCTGAATTAAATTCCATTTGCCATTTTTATACCCAGTCTCTTGATAACTTTTGCAGACTTCAGCTTTCCATCTCCCTTAAAAACACTTGACCTTTTTGCATGTCTTCTACAATCCTCTTAAAGAGAAAAGGCAAACATGAGATTTTCTTTTAATTGTGAAGCATTTTTAAATGGAGAAAGAGACAGCAGTGATGTGTTGGGTCATGAACTCACATAATAAAAACATAAAAGTGAAATCCAACAAACCACTTCTCGTGTTCAAGGTGTTGCATTTTGGTAAGGCAATTAATGATAGTGCCCTGGGAAATGTTGCCGAACAAAGGGACCCTGGGGTTAATAGTTCCTTGAAAGTAGTCACAGGTAGACAGGGTGATTGAGAAGACGTTTGGCACACTTGCTTTCAATGAGTACAGGGGTTGGGAGGTCATGTCGCGGCTGTACAGGACATTGGAGAGAACACCTTTGGAATGCTGCATTCAATTTTGGTCCCTCTGCTGTAGGAACAATGTTGTTCAATTTGAAAGGGTTTGGAAAAGATTTACAAGGATGTTGTTGGGAGGGAGAGCTGAATAGCTTGGGGCTTTTCTTTTATCCCTGAAGCATCAGAGGCTGAGGGGTGACTTTATAGAGGTTTATAAAATCATGGGGGGCATGGATAGGGTGAATAGACAAGGTCTTTAGACAGGAGAAAGTGAGGACTGCTGATGCTGGAGATCAGAGCTGAAAATATCTTGCTAGAAAAACAACCCCGCACCGCCCGTTTCAAAAAAACAACCCCGCACCATCCGTTTCAAGAAAGGTCCTATTTCCCAGCCCTGCCGTGTTTTCACCATCCCTCCAGAACTCCCCCTCTCTGAGGATGAAAGATCAGTCCTCGGCAGAGGCCTCACCTTCATTCCCCTACGCTCTCGGATTAACGAGTTCAACACGCGACGAGACATCAAACAATTCTTCCGCCACCTTCGCCTCCGCGCCTACTTCTTCAACCAGGATTCTCACCCACCCTCTGACGGCTCCTTCTCCCATCTCCAGCACACCCCATCCACCTGGACACCCCGTGCTGGCCTCTTACCTGCCCTCGATCTCTTCATAGCCAAGTGCCGCCGCGACATTAACCGCCTCAACCTCTCCAACCCTCTCACCCACTCCAACCTCTCACCCTTGGAACGTGCAGCCCTCCACTCCCTCCGTTCCAACCCCAACCTCACTATCAAACCGGCAGACAAGGGAGGCACGGTAGTAGTTTGGCGCACCGACCTTTACACCGCTGAGGCTAAACGCCAGCTCGTGGACACCTCCTCCTACTGCCCCCTTGACCATGACCCCACCTCCCACCACCAAACCATCATCTCCCAGACCATCCATAACCTCATCACCTCAGGGGATTTCCCATCCACCGCCTCCAACCTCATAGTCCCACAACCCTGCACCGCCCTTTTCAATGAACTCAGATTTCTCCAGTTTCCTCATTTTCCCATCCCAACTTGTCTCAGTCCTAACCCTCGAACTCAGCACCACCTTCCTAACCCACAATCTTCTTCCTGACCTCTCCGCTCCCACCCCTTCTCCGGCCTATCACCCTCACCTTAACCTCCTTCCACCTATCGTATTCCCAACGCCCCTCCCCCAAATCCCTCCTCCCTACCTTTTATCTTAGCGTGCTTGGCACACTCTCCACATTCCTGAAGAAGGGCTCATGCCCAAAACGTCGATTCTCCTGCTCCTTGGATGCTCCCTGACCTGAAGGTCTTTAGACAGCATAGGTTTATGGTGAGAGAGGAAAGGTTTAAAATGGACCTGAGGAGCAACTTTTTCACACAGAGAATGGTGCGTGTATGGAATGAGCTGCCAGAGAAAGTGGTGAAGGCTGGTACAATTGCATCATTTAAAAAGCATCTGGATGGGTATATGGATATGAAGGGTTTAGAGGGATATGGGCCAAATGCTGGCAAATGGGACTAGATTTATTTAGGATATCAGTCAGCATGCACGAGTTGGTTTGAAGTGTCTGTTTTCTTATTGTATAATTCTATGACTCTATGATTCCATCAGAAGCAGAGATGCAGGAATTAGAATGTTAGCCCAGTTGCTGCATTGAATTTGTATGAGCTGCAGGAGCAAGTTGAGATTAGTGTGTCTTTTTTGTACTGCCTCTTCCACACGGTCATTAAAGATGTGCTTGGTGGAGTGTGGAAGGTGGAAGACTTCCAAGATTTGCTATAGTTTGTGCTAAAGATGTCATTAATTCTACTTACGAATTGTTTTGTATTGACCTCAGATGACCAAATTCAAATGGCAATTTGGGGGAATTGCAGAAATGCACAGATTTTCATTCCATTGTACTTCTTCAATCTAACCAATAATTAAGTTAATCCCATGGAGGGGCAAGAATTCCCTGACATCTATT
Organism: Chiloscyllium plagiosum; assembly: GCF_004010195.1. NCBI lineage: Eukaryota > Metazoa > Chordata > Chondrichthyes > Orectolobiformes > Hemiscylliidae > Chiloscyllium > Chiloscyllium plagiosum. The sequence goes on along the minus strand of NC_057712.1, from coordinate 14,579,887 downwards.
TCTTTTGGGGCTGCCCCTCAAGCCCTCCAATAGGCAGAAGTGGCTATCTCTCAACAAGTTAATGAACTGGGAGTTTTGGTAATTTTAGTGCATGGACCATATGACAGGTTGAATTTGTATGTCTTTAAGCGATGCTGCTTCACTAGACAACTATTGCCAGAATATAGTTGTAATATATAATAATTCTCACAGGCAACAATATGCTGTGGAAATGCTCACAATCTAAATTCTGCAGACACTGAATCATGCATCCCAGTCTCATGTTTTGCCAACCTGATCTAAACTTGAAATCATAAAAAAGCTCTTTTAATCTACATCATTCCTTAAGTATGTTCCATCAATGTTTGCGTAAAGATTTGTAGCTTGGGTGCCAGTTGCCATGGTTGTGGGTAAGCTCGCCGAGCTGGGAAGTTGATTTGCAGATATTTCATCCCTTGTCTTGGTGACAGCTTCAGTGCTTTGGAACCTCCTGTGAAGTGCTGCTGTACTGTGTCTTCTGGAATCTATTTGGTTCTGTTATCACTGCTTCCGGTTGCTGGTTCCAGTCGGTCGTTGTAGTGGTCGGTATACTGGGTCTAGGTCAATGTGTTTGTTGATGGAGCCTGTGTTTGAGTGCCATGATTCTCAAAATTCTTTGGCTGTCCTCTGTTTAGCTTGTCCTGTGATCATTGTGTTGTCCCAGTCAAATTTGTGCTCCTTGTCCTCTGTATATATGGATACTAGAGTCAGCTGGTCGTGGCATTTAGTGGCTAGCTGGTGTTCGAATGGGGCAACACAACGATAATAGAACAAGCTAAACGGAGAACAGTCAGAAACTTTCTAGAGCATGACACTCATCCATGGACTCCATCAACAAACACAAACACCTAGATCCAATATACCAGCCACTACAATGAATGACTGAAACTGGCAACCAAAAGCAGCAGGAATGGAACCAAATAGATTCCAGAAGATATAGTATAGCAACACTTCACAGGAGGCTCTAAAGCACTGAAGATGTCACCTAGAAAAGGGAGGAACTATCTGGAAATCAACTTCCCAGCTCAGTGAATATGTTCCAACAGTTTGCACATTTCCCTTGATCTGTGCTATGCCAGACAACGTTTATGTTTCACTATCACAGGAAAATTATTGACATTTTCCTGAGGGATGAGGAATCTAACCTTGTACTTTATATTTTTAAATAAATTATTGGACTATATTGATGCACAGCAGTCCCTTAACTTTGGGATTGTAACTTTTTTATTGCACTCTAAACTTTGCATACAAACGTCGAGTGACTTGTTTAAAGCAACACACTTGCATAACTTTGTTTATTTTTTTTAAAAATCATGGTCTGAAAATTAACAGATAAGACCATGAAAAATGTCTTTCTTCTCATGTGCAGCCTGCACAATGTGCTTAGCATGAAGAATAATTTATCTTGACCTCAACAAAGTGACACAATTTTCAGAACAGAATAATAAACTATTTTTTAAAAATAAATACATTTCCAGAATAATCTCAAGTGCAAAACTTTCCTTTAGACATATTTAACGATAAGCTATAAATCGTGGAAACTGATCTTTTGTTTCATTACAAATTAGACTAGTAAGAATGAATTTAGTCTTGCTTCCTATAGTGCCACAGATGCATGTGGTGATAGGACCATTTAAAGTCAGCCGTAAATGATTCTGTTATATGTTGAAATCAACTTAATAGTTTGGTCCTGAAATCAGAATGCAAACTTTTCCCTCCTTAATTGTACCGTTTGTGTAGTCTCAAGTTGTTGAGAGATTGCAGAAGATCAGAATTCTCCCATAATAATACAATTTATGCAAATTACTAACACTGCAATATTATTTGATGTCTTTCAGCTGCTTGGGGGTGAACACAGAAGCAATTTCATTGAGGAAATAGTTATTTCTTAACCATATTTGAAGCAATTGCTCAACTAAATGTTGTATTGCATTTTGTAATCAGCAGTCCACTAGAAAGGATTAGGAACTTGGAATACACTGAGCACTTGATTAGTAACATTACGATGCATTGATTTGACATTTTAACAAGAGCGAAAGGGAAAAGAAAAGTGCAATATATTTGAACTTTTCACCCCATGGAACATGTGAATGTATAGAAATGCACAAGCACTTACAGGCTGGAATTTTGTCACCAGCATATCATATTAAAAACAAAAATCATTCATGGAATATGGGCATCACTGGCTGGGCTGGCATTTAATGCCCACGCCCTAATTGCCCTTGGGAAGATGGTTGCGAGCTGTCTTATTGAACCACAACAGTCCATGTTCTGTAAGTGGTCTCATAATAACATGAGTTTTACAACTGAGTGGCTTGCTAGCCTATTTCAGTTAAGAGTTGAAACTTTATTGCTGGAACAGCACAGCAGGTCAGGCAGCATCCAGGGAACAGGAGATTCGACGTTTCGGGCACAGGCCCTTCTTCAGGAATGAGCAGAGAGTGTTCAGCAGGAGAAGATAAAAAGTAGGGTGGAGGGACTTGGAGGAGGGGCGTTGGAAATGTGATAGGTGGAAAGAGGTCAAGATGAGGGTGATAGGTCGGAGTAGGATGGAGGCGGAGAGGACAAGAAGAAGACTGCAGGACAGGAAGGCGGTGCGGGGCGGGGGGGAGCCGGCGGAGACAAGGGGGGGGGGGGGGGGAGGAAGAAACTGGTGAAGTCCAAGTTCATCCCCCGCGGTGGGAGGGTTCCCAGTCGGAAGATAAGACGCTCCTCCTCCGACCGTCGGGTTGTTGTGGTTTGGCGGTGGATGAGTCCAATGACCTGCATATCCTCGGTGGAGTGGGAGGGGGAGTTGAAATGCTGTGCTACAGGGTGATTGGGTTGGTTCGTCCGGGTGGCCCAGAGGTGCTCTCTGAATCGCTCCGCAAGTAGGCGGCCTGTCTCCCCAATATAGAGGAGGCCACACCGGCTGCAGCGGATGCAGTAGATAACCTTGTCTCAGTCAAATCCCTCGAACCACCTTGTCTCCGTCAAATCCCTCGAACCACCTTGTCTCAGTCAAATCCCTTAGCTCAGGAAAGGTGGTAATATATTGAAGTGACGTTTGTGGGAAGGGGTTGGTCTTGCACAAGGTGACTTACTTGCCGATTTACTTCCTCCAACCTCAGTATCCAAGGCCTCAGGCACACCTTCCAGGTGAAGCAGCAGCTTACCTGCACTTCTCTCAACTCATTTATTTCATTCACTGCTCAGAATGTGGTCTCCTGTATATCGGGGGAGATGAAACACAGATTTGATGACCGCTTTGCTGAACACCTACACTCTGTCTGTAAAACATGACCCAGAGTTTCCCACTGCCTCCACTTCAACACACCACTGTGTTCCTACACCAACATTTCTGTCCCAGATCTGTTGCAGTGTTCCTTAACGCAAGTTCAAAGAACAACACTTCATTTTCCACTTTCTCCTGCTGAACACTCTCTGCTCATTCCTGAAGAAGGGCCTGTGCCCGAAACGTCGAATCTCCTGTTCCCTGGATGCTGCCTGACCTGCTGTGCTGTTCCAGCAATAAAGTTTCAACTTTGATCTCCAGCATCTGCAGACCTCACTTTCTCCTATTTCAGTTAAGAGTCAAACCCGTTGTTGTGGGTCAGGAGTCATACACAGGCTGCCTAAGCAAGGATGGCGGTTTCCTTCCAAAAAGGCAATGATTTCACTGGACTCTTAATTGAATTGAAATTTCCACTCGCTGCCACAGCAGGATTTGAACCCAGATCCTTAGGATATTATCTGGGTCAGTAGTCAAGTAACAATTTCAATAGGCCATACCAGACAGCTATAAAATAAAAGTGGCAACCATTTTAGTGGTGGCATATGGATGCAAAGGTTGACATGTGAAGAGTTCAAACTTCAATGATTCCCAACATGGTTCCTTTTGTTTTCCACTACAAGCCATTCCCATCCGGAAAATAGGCTCAACAATGTGAGAAGACTAAGGACCCCATCTGGGAGCAAGTGACCCAGAGGATGCACTGTCACCTGCCTCATCATCTACCTCTGCCAGCATAGTTACACCTACATGGTCCAGGGAGTGGTCCCGGGGAGATTCAGAAGCACCATCTGGGGAGTAGGCCACGAATAGTCCTTGCACTGTGGCAGAATGTGACAGCTGGTTCCCCTGAACGATCGGAGGCACTGCCAGGGATCAGAGTCCTGCTGATAATGATAGGCCTGGTGTCATGGCCACAGGAGGCCTGCAGAGACATGAAACAGAGCCAGTAGGCAAATATGGCGGGGATGCATGGAAGTGTGTATGCCCTCTGTGGAGTGTGGAAGACTCCATGCAAGCTTTGTATTTGGCCGTAGTCCAAGACTTGAGCAGTTGGTTTCATCCTTAGAGAGGCTGAATGACTGTCAGGCTGAGTCTGGTTGAGCATGCCATCATCGAACCATGGACTCAGTGCAGCAATGGCTGGGTGAGAGGGATTCAGGGCTCTGGACCTCACTCCAAGAGACCTTTCCTCGTAAGAGACAGGGAGGCGCCACAATCAAATGGAGGAGGAATGTGTGCCAGCTGTCATAGGGCCTTCATTTCATGGTACTTCAAGGAATAACAGTGTCTCCTTATCCCTTCACCATTGATGCCCAGAATCTCCATGGCCAAGGGTGATCTGCAGCAGGCTGGAACCTGTAATGCACTGAGGCTTCAGAAGAAAGCCACCACAGTCATCAAATGCAATGAGGAATAATATGGAGCAGACCACCTTCAGCTGCTGATGTCAGTGTTCCAGCTAAAGATAGCTGTAGAAAAATACATTTCAGTAAAGCATAGATGCTAAGGGTGGTGCCACTGTTTTTTCCCCAGCAAGTCTCATTTGTTAAAACACACATAGAATAATTTGTTTTCTGTAACTGCTCCTAGTGCTGACACTTGTTGGAACCTGTCACAGTGACTAGGAAAAAGTGAGGACTGCAAATGCTGGAGAGTCAGAGTCGAAAGGTGTGATGCTGGAAAAGCACAGCAATCAGGCAGCATCCAAGGAACAGGAGAGTCAATGTTTTGGGCATAATACCTTCATTAGGAATGTGGGGTGGGGGAAGGGGGCTGAGAGATAAATAGAAGGGTAGGAGGTAGGTGGGAAGGAGATAGGTGAATGCACGTGGGGGTGATTGTGATGGGTCGGTGAGGAGGTTGGAGTGGATGGTTGGAAGGAAGATAGACAGTAGGACAATTCAAGAAGGCAGTGCTGAGTTGGAGGGTTGGATCTGGGATGAGGTGGCGGGAAGGGAGATTTAGAAACTAGTGAAGTCGATGTTGATGCCGTGTGGTCAAACCTGTCACACAGCTGGGCACATGCACACACATTCTAAAGAATATATGCCCACTTCACTCTCAGTCGGTATGCAGTTGCATTCAAAGCACTTGAAAGATAGTGCTGCCCCTGAAGAATTAGGCAAGTTAGGCTGTTACATTAATTTCCATGGACATCTGAGATGTTTGTGGTACCACCTCTCACTAACAGCGTGCATGTTGCAAAGCCCCCTTTCTCTGTTCTATTCCAGGTTGTGGAGGGCATATATTGCCGAATTTACTCAGCAAGGGAGGATTGCAGGGCTACATCTATACTGCAAGAGGGAAATAGTTGCCTGGCAATGGAATGCTGTGGGGAGACCAAGTAGCTCAGGATGTCCCTGATATCCCTTGCTTGTCTTTCCATGGTCTTGGCATCCATGAAAGGCTCATTCGGATTTATAACCTCCTCCTCCTCATGTTGCATAACACACTCATTCTTTGAGGAGTGATGGTGATTGTGTTTGATTGTAGTGCTCATCTGCCTCAATCTGGGAATGCCTCACGGGGGGTGTCGTATATGACTATATAGTTGCCTAATTTTGCTGGAGGTATTCTGAATCCACTCCATGTAGCACAGTGATAGTGCCACACAGCACAATGGAAAGTATTGTCCGTAATGAGAGAATACTTGACAACAATAATCATTTTTTTTAGATTACTTATAGTGTGGAAACAGGCCCTTCAGCCCAACAAGTCCACACCAACCGTCTGAAGAGCAACCCACCCAGATCCATTCCCCTACACCTAACATTATGGACAATTTAGCACAGCCAATTCACCTCACCTGCACATTTTTTGGACTGTGGGAGGAAACTGGAGCACCCAGAGGAAACCCACACAGACAGTTGCCTGAGGCGTGAATTGCCACCCAGATCCATTCCCCTACACCTAACATTATGGGACAATTTAGCACGGCCAATTCACCTCACCTGCACATTTTTTGGACTGTGGGAGGAAACTGGAGCACCCAGAGGAAACCCACACAGACAGTTGCCTGAGGCGTGAATTGAACCAGGGTCATCATTCTTAGACAATGTTACACCTAACCTTTTTCAGGAAGAATGTTGTTGACTATTTTCTCTCTGTTGAAACCAGTATTAAAATGACTAACACTTTTAATATATTTTCAATTTACTGTTCCAAAGGAAATAATCTGTCTAAACAGTTTCGTGAGGAAATGGAATCCAAATATGTGTTTTTAAAGATTATGTAGATTGATATAAATAAATATTTACCTTTCAAACAAAGGACACAATGACACAGCACTGGATATACCAGCAACAACGTTGCACTTGCAAGGAGATGGAAGCTTAGATGGATTCAATCCGTCTGGAGGACATTCAGAGAGAGGTTATCAGTTTGAGTTTGAGGATGGAATAAGACAATTGTGTTTTTGACTTGAATGAGGGAGATTTTGACACCTCCCTAAAGAGCCACAGCCCATTGCTCCCTTCCTCTTTCTTAGCAACTCATCTCAGCAAAGTGTGTGAGCTGAAAACCGTTCAGAAGTCATCTTTGCCCATATGGAAAGATTCCTGAAGAGGATTTGTTGCAATCCAGATATCCGTCTCCATCACTGAGAATGTTGAAATCTGAGCTTCATATACCTGATGCCTAATGTCTACCTCCTTCTAGTTCTGAAACAACATTTCTACCTTCTCACATTTTAGTTATCTGGAGATAAAAACAGCATTCTAATAGTTCCAATATTCTAATATTTGATTATTTTCTGTATCAGTCCATGACAATCTAATGATCTATGCATGTAGATTCCCAAAACTCCAGCTTTTCACCATGTTGGAAACAATTTGTTCATTATCATTTTAGATCGAAAGTGCATAACCTCAATTTGCTACAATAAAATCAATTTGCCATAGCTTTACATAGTTAATTAATCTTTTAATGTTTCTTTGTAACTTTCTGCTTCCATTTTCAAAGCTTACAAAGCCATCTGTCTTGTATCATCGGGTATCTGCCATTCTATCCATCATGTAAGTTGTTAATGGCAAATAGATAAAGTCCCAAGACAGATCCTTGTGGTTCACCATTTACTGCAAAAGTTTGACACACTACAATGAAATCAATCTCATCTAAACTCAGAAACTGAGTAGCTGTTTCTCCCTTACAAACACTAGGTAAAACTCAATCATATGATGACCATGATTCAATACATGTTTATGCATTCGCAAGTTCTTAAATAATTCTGTCTCATAAATCATTAAATTCCTTAATCATTTATGCTCCCCCTCTACCTACTTCTCTTTCTCGTGGACCATATTAGAGTCTTGACCATCTTGCAGCTGTGTTTCTGTAATGGAGACCATGTTATGTCCACCAATTTGATTTTGTGTCTACTGTCTGTGTGGGTTTCCTCTGGGTGCTCCAGTTTCCTCCCACAATCCATTTAATACTGTGTTAAAAGTTACACAACACCAAGTTATAGTCCAACAGTTTTAATTGGAAGCACTAGCTTTTGGAGAGCTGTTCCTTCATCAGGTGTTTGTCCTTATACTCTGTGCATGTATAAACACCACAGACCTTAAGAATGTCCTTTGCTCGAAGGTTTTACTAAACTTTCTTATCTCTCACTCCTTTTTGAACCACTGAGGTCAGACCTTTGAGTATAAAAGTTGGGACATTATATTGAGGTTGTTAATGATGTTGGTGAGGCCTCTTCTAGAGTACTGCATCTAGTTCTGGTCTCCCTGCAATAGGAAGTTAAAAATCACACAACACCAGATTACAGTCCAACAGGTTTAATTGGAAGCACACTAGCTTTTGGAGCGCTGCTCCTTCATCAGGTGGTTGTGCCTGGTGTTGTGTGTGATTTTTAACTTTGTACACTCCAGTCCAACACCGACATCTCCAAATCATGACTGCAATAGAAAGGATATCATTAAACTGGAGAGGGTTCAGAAAAGATTGATCAGGTTGTTGCTGAGAATATAAGGTTTGCATTATAAGGAGAGATTGGATAGGCTGGAACCTTTTTTCACTGGAATGTAGAAGGTTGAGAGGTGAACTTATAAATGTTTATGAAATCATGAAGGGTTTATGTAAGATGAGTGGCAGGTGTCTTTTCCCTCAGGTGGGGAATTTTAAGACTGGGGGCATATTTTTAAGGTGAGATGAGAAAGATTTAAAAAAGATATGAGAGGCGATTTTTTTACACAGAGAGTGATTCATGTGTGGAATGAACTTCGAGACGAAGTGATGGATGCGGGTACAGTTACAACATTTAAAGACATTTAGATAAGAAATGTTTGTAGGGATATGGGCCAAGTGCAGGCAGGTAGGACTAGTTTAGTTTGAGATTATGGTTGGTATGTTTTGGGTGCACCAAATGGTCTATTTCCATGCTGTATGACTATAAATCTGTGTTTTAACATCCCTTTTATCTACCGCACCTAAACCTAATTTTTTTGATAGATTGAAACATCGATCTATAGTATTTTTCCAAATCAGCCTTCACATGCCAAACATATATCACCTCCATTACACTCCACTCCACTCCACTATCCCATCCCTGTCATCTTACTCAGTTAAATCACTTGTGATTGCACTATTAATCTTTTCTACTAAGACCCTGATCGTAGCCCATTACAGATGGAGTCTTTCTTAATAGTACAGTTCTTTCCTTTTCCAGTACTGGTGTTAATGGCCCAATAAATGGAACATCTCTTTCCCAGACCACTTCATGTTCATTTTACTAATCTTCTAAGCCCTCTGCCACAGCACATGTAGCTCAGTAATAATCCAGAGATTGTAACCTTTGATGTCTTTAATTCAACAACTGATCTTGATATTCTCAGAGTAGTTCTTCTAGTCTCTCCCCTCTTCCGGGGGGACGGGGGTTTAAACTAATTTGGCAGGGGGGTGGGATCCGGACTTGTAGTCCAGCAAGTAGATTAGCTGTTTTTCAGGATGTCCAAGAATGTAGGAAGGCTGTGGAGAAGGTAGCACTGACAGGGAATACTTGCGGACACAGAGATGGGTTCAAGTGTGTATACTTCAATGCAAGAAGTATCAGAAATAAGGTGGGTGAACTTAAAGCGTGGATCGGTACTTGGGACTAAGATGTTGTGGCCATCACGAAAACGTGGATAGAAGAGGGACAGGAATGGTTGTTGGAGGTTCTTGGTTACAGATTAGATTAGATTTTAGATTAGATTACATTAGATTAGATTACATTACAGTGTGGAAACAGGCCCTTCGGCCCAACAAGTCCACACCGACCCGCCGAAGCGAAACCCACCCATACATTACCCCT
>NC_057712.1:14534902-14567993 GCF_004010195.1 Chiloscyllium plagiosum | reverse complement strand
AGTTATAAGTGGAGTTCCGCAGGGATCAGTTCTGGGTCCTTGCTGTTTGTAATTTTTATTAATGACTTGGATGTGGGAGTCGAAGGGTGGGTCAGTAAATTTGCAGATGATACGAAGATTGGTGGAGTTGTGGATAGTGAGGAGGGCTGTTGTCGGCTGCAAAGGGACTTAGATATGATGCAGAGCTGGGCTGAGGAGTGGCAGATGGAGTTCAACACCGTCAAGTATGAGGTTGTCCATTTTGGAAGGACAAATAAGAATGCGGAATACAGGGTTAACTGTAGGGTTCTTAGTAAGGTGGAGGAACAGAGGGATCTTGGGGTCTATGTTCATAGCTCTATGAAAGTGGCCACTCAGGTGGATAGAGCTTGTAAGAAGGCCTATGGTGTATTAGCGCTCATTAGCAGAGGAATTGACTTCAAGAGTCGTGAGGTGATGTTGCAGCTGTACAGGACCTTGGTAAGGCCACATTTGGAGTAATGTGTGCAGTTCTGGTCGCCTCACTTTAGGAATGATGTGGAAGCTTTGGAGAGGGTGTAGATGAGATTTACCAGGATGGTGCCTGGAATGGAGAATAGGTCGTACGAGGATAGGTTGAGAGTGCTAGACCTTTTCTCATTGGAAAGGCGGAGGATGAGGGGTTACTTGATAGAGGTTTATAAGATGATCAGGGGAATAGATAGAGTAGACAGTCAGAGACTTTTTCACTGGGTAAAACAGAGTGTTACAAGGGGACATAAATTTAAGGTGAAGGGTGGAAAGTATATGGGGGGATGTCAGGGGTAGATTCTTTACCCAGAGAGTGGTGGGGGCATAGAATGCGCTGCCTGTGGGAGTGGCAGAGTCAGAATCATTGGTGACCTTTAAGCGGCAATTGGATAGGTACATGGATAGGTGCTTAAGCTAGGACAAATATTTGGCACAACATTCTGTGCTGTATTGTTCTATGATCTATGTTCCTCTGCCTTCCCCTCCAATATTCGTTTAAGCCAGTTTGAGAAGCCCTCACCCTTATACCAGGAAAGCTATGCCATTTGAGACACTGCATCCTGTTTACAGGAAATATTATTAATTCTCTTAATTACTGAATCCCATAAACTTATCACATTATATTTCACTTTCTCCTAATGCCCACATTGGGCAGTCTCCTAATCCAGAAACTGCCTGAACCGCTGAATGATTTCAGGATTTTCTGTTTTTAATTCACAATTTATATCATTAAACCTGTTTTGACCTTTAAAGTAGAACTGCAAAGATATGATCTTCTTTGCAACTTGAATGTTTACAGCACATGCAGACAGCCAGACATCTAGCTGCATTTTCTGTATCGTTTTGAACCTTAATAAAATATACAATTCTTTTCAGCTCTATGATTGCATTGATCTTCATTTGCTTATAATTCGTTTTGTGCAGAATGTTATGTGCAAAACAAATACTGTAGGAAAATAAGATTGTGACACATCTCCTTAAGTCAGTTCCAACATTCAGTAAGGTTGCGATTGATGTGAATTTCACCTTGATTTTCCGATTTCTTTTACATCCCATCCAATCCCTAACTGACAAACATTTATTGATCTAAGTCCTGAAAATTTCAAGTGATCCAGCATTCAGCATCATTGAAGGGTGAGAGTCCCGTGCTTCCTTTATTGTGTGAAAACTGCTTCCTGATTCTATTCTGGCTTTGCCTTACTCCAACTTTAAAGGTAGTGCAGGCTTGGCCCGATGCCGATCTGTCAAAGAAAAGGTAAGTGCAGAAAACCTTGCACAGGTTCAAGGTGAGAAAGGGAATGTTTAAGGGAGATGTACAAGGGACTTTTTCACATAGAGAGTGGTCGGAGCCTGGAACACACGGTGAGCAGAGGTGGTGGAAGCAGACACACTGGCAATATTTAAGAGGCATCTGGATGGTTCCATGAATAGGGAGGGAACAGAGGGATATGGACTGAATAAGGGCAGAAGGTTCGTATTTTAGTTTAGTTAGGGCATGATATTTAGCACAGGCTTGGAGAGCTGTTGGGCCTGTTCCTGTGCTGCACTTCCCTTTTGTTCTTTAGTACTTTTATAACAGCTTATGTATTCATTTCTATCAAGACTTGCTATCTTGGAAACTTCCTTATAACAAAGTTTGTCAGATCAGCATTTAAGTGTCTGGGATGAATGTTCTCCATCACATCTTGAGAAGCTTATGGCATACCACTGACATCCCACAAAGTGCCGTGACAATGAAATGAGAAAAGCCTGGCGATTGTCTCTGATCGGTGCAGACTCAACGGGCTGAGGGATCTTTCTGTGCACTGTCAAAAAAACTTAAACAAATAACCAGCAAATCCGTTTATTAATGTTGTTGATTGAGACCGTAATATGGTAGAATTCTTTATTACGGTGGAGAGTGACAAAGTTACATCTAAAACTAGGGTCAGGAACCTAAAGAAAGATAACTTTGATCGTATGAAGCATTCATTAGCTAGGATAAACTGGACAAGGATACTTAAGGGGTTAGGCAACAGCGGATATTTAAAGAACATGTGGATGAACTTCAATAATTGTACATTCCTGTCAGGTGTAAGAGTAAAACAGAGAAGGTGCCTCAACTATGGCTCACGAAGGAAATCAGAGACAGTGTGAAAGCCAAAGGAGATGCATATGAATTAGCCAGAAAAAGGAACAAACCTGAGGACTGGGAGAATTTTAAAATTCAGCAGAGGAGGGTAAAGGGGTTAATTTGGAAATGGAAAATAGAATATGGAACTAAGCTTAGGGAAATTGTAAAAACTGACTACAAAAGCTTCTGTAGATATGTGAAATCCAAAAGAGTGGTGAAGACAAATGTAGGTCCCGAGCAGTTTGAAACAGGTGAATTAATAACAGACAAGAAAGAGATGGCAGACAGGTTGAACAAATATTTTGGGTCTGTCTTCACTAAAGACGATGCAAATAACCTTCAGGAAAGGGTTTTTACAAATACGTTAAGGACAAAAGGGTAAATAGGGAGAGAATAGGGCCCCTCAAAGATCAGCAAGGTGGCCTTTGTGTGAAGCTGCAGGAGATGGGGGAGATGCTAAATGAGTATTTTGCATCAGTATTTACGAAGGAAAAGGACATGGAAGATACAGAATGTAAGAAAATAGATGGTGACATCTTGAAAGATGTCCGTATTACAGAGGAGGATGTGCTGGATCTCTTGAAACGCATAAAAGTGGATAAATCCCCAAGACCTGCTCAGACGTACCCTAGAACTCTGTGGGAAGCTAGAGAAGTGATTGCTGGGCCTCTTGCTGAGATATTTGTATCATCGATAGTCACAAGTGAGGAGCCGGAAGACTAGAGATTGGCTAACATGGTGCCACTGTTTAAGAAGGGCAGTAAGGACAAGCCAAGGAACTATAGACCAGTGAGCCTGACGTCGGTGGTGGGCAAGTTGTTGGAGGGAATCCTGAGGGTCAGGATGTACATGTATTTGGAAAGGCAAGAACTGATTAGGGATAGTCAACATGGCTTTGTGCGTGGGAAATCATGTCTCACAAACTTGATTGAGTTTTTTGAAGAAGTAACAAAGAGGATTGATGAAGGCAAAGTGGTAAATGTGATCTATATGGACTTCAGTAAGGCATTCAACAAGGTTCCCCATGGGAGACTGGTTAACAAGGTTAGATCTCATGGGATAGAGAGAGAACTAGCTATTTGAGTACAGAACTGGCTCAAAGGTAGAAGACAGAGGGTGGTGGTGGAGGGTTGTTTTTCAGACTGGAAACCTGTGACCAGTGGAGTGCCAAAAGGATAGGTGCTGGGTCTACTACTTTTCATCATTTATATAAATTATTTGAATGTGAACATAAGAAGTATAGTTAGTAAGTGTGCAAATGACACCAAAATTGGAGGTGTAGTGGACAGCGAAGAAGGTTACCTCAGATTACAATGGGATCTTGTTCAGATGGGCCAATGGGCTAAGAACTGGCAGATGGAGTTTAATTTAGATAAATGGGAGGTGCTGCATTTTAGGAAAGCAAATCTTAGCAGGACTTATACACTTAATGATATGGTCCTAGGATGTGCTGCTGAACAAAGAGACCTTAGAGTGCAGGTGCATAACTCCTTGAAAGTAGAGTCGCAGGTAGATAGGTTAGTAAAGAAGGCGTTTGGTATTCTTTCCTTTATTGGTCAGAGTACAGAGTGCAGGAGTTGGGAGGTCATGTTGTAGCTGTACAGGACATTGGTTAGGCCACTGTTGGAATATTGCATGCAATTCTTGTCTCCTTCCTATCAGAATGATGTTGTGAAACTTGAAAGGGTTCAGAAAAGATTTACAAGGATGTTGCCAGGATTGGAGGATTTGAGCTGTAGGGAGGGGTTGAATAGGCTAGGGCTGTTTTCCCTGGAGTGTTGGAGGCTGAGGGGTGACGTTATAGAGATTTATAAAACCATGAGGGGCATGGATAGGAAAAGTCTTTTCCCTGGGGTCGGGGAGTCCAGAACTATAGAGCATAGGCTTAGGGTGAGAGGGGAAAGATATAAAAGAGACCTAAGAACAACTTTATCATGTAGAGGGTGGTACATGTATGGAATGCGCTGCCAGAGGAAGTAGTTGGGGCTAGTACGATTACAACATATAAAAGGCCTCTGGATGGGTATATGAATAGGAAGGGTTTGGAGGGATAAGGGCCGGGTGCTGGCAGGTGGGACTAGATTGGGTTGGGATATCTGGTCAGCATGGACAAGGGTCTATTTCCATGCTGTACATCTCTATGACTCTAAAAATATTAGGGGACAGAGGGTCAAATATGAAGGAGAAACTAAAAGAAATCCTTATTAGCCAGGAAAAGGTAATAGGAAAATTGTTGGGATTAAAATCTACTAAGTCCCCAGGGCCTGATGATCTGCATTGCAGTGTACTTGCGGAAGTGGCCCTAGAAAATCGCGTGCATTGATGATCATTTTCCAGCATTTTGCAGCCTCTGGAAGAGTTCCAACAGACTGGAGGGTAGCTAATGTTACCCTACTTTTTTAAAAAATGAGGGGGAGAGAATACAGGGAATTATAGGCTGATTTGTCTGACATCAGTGGTGGGGAATTATTAAGGATGTGCGGTGACACAACCCATCACTAAAGGGAAATAATGACTGAAAAATGTTCTGGAATCTTTTGAGAATGTGACCAGTAGAGTGGACAAGGGTGAATCTGTGGGTGTTGTGTATCTGAATTTTCAAGAGGCTTTTGACAAGGTTTCACACAAAAGATTACTAAGGAAAATTAAAGCTCACGGTATCAGAGATAATGCATTGATGTGGACAGGAAACTGGTTGGCAGAGAGTTGGAATAAACAGGTCTTTTTCAGAGTGGAAAGCAGTGACAAGTAAGATGTCGCAGGGTTCAATGTTGGGACCCCAACTGTTCACAATATACATTAACCATTTGGATGAAGAAATTAAATGCAATATTTCCAAATTTGTAGTTGACACTAAGCAGGGTGGCAGTGTGTGCTGTGAGGAGGATGCTAAGAGGCTGCAGAGTGACTTGTACAGACTGGCTGAGTGGGCAAATACTTGGCAAATGTAATATAATGTGGATAAATGTGAGGTTATCCACTTCGGTTGCAAAAACAGGGAGGCAGATTATTATCTGAACGATGGCAGCTTAGGAAAAGGCAAGGTGCAATGAGACCCGGGTGCCATGGTGGAACAGTCGCTGAAGGTTGGCATGGAGGTGTAGCAGACAGTGCTGGCCTTCATAGTGAGAGGATTGGAGTATCAGAGTAGGGATGTCCTCCTGCACTTATACAGAGCCGTGGTGAGGCCACATCTTGAGAATTGTGTGCAGTTTTGGCCTCCTAATCAAGGAAAAACATTCTTGTTATTGAGGGAGTTCAGTGAAGGTTCACCAGACTGATTCCCGGGATGGCAGGACTGACTGGATCAGCTGGGCTTGTACTCGCTGGAACTTAGAAGAATGAGAGGGGAAATCCTAAAAATATATAAACCCCTGATCAGACTGGACAGGCTAAATGCAGGAAGAATGTTCCTGATGTTAGGGAAGTCTAGAAAAATGGGTTATAGCCTAAGATTAAGGGGAAAACCATTCAGGACTGAGGTGAGGAAGTTTCTTCACTCAGAAAGGTGAGAATCTGTGGAATTCTCTATCTCAGAAAGCTGTTGGGGCCAGTTTGTTAGATATATTCAGGAGGGAAGGAGTTGGATGTGGCCCTTGCAGTTAAAAGGATCAAGGGGTGAGGAGAGAAAATAGGAATGGGATACTGAAATTGAATGATCATATTGAATGGTGGTGCAGGCTCGAAGGGCCGAATGGCCTACTCCTGCACTTGTTTTCTATGTTCCTGCCTTTCTATGAGAGAAGAATGATGGTCAGACCATGAGGATAACTCCCTGATTTCTTCAGTACCATGGGATGTTAGCATCGATATGAAACATTGAGAAAAACAACACATAAGGCCCTGATATACGTTTTCAAGCAAATGTCAGATTTTGAGAAAGATGTGAGGCAGCGTTTCCTTTCGTCTAATGAAGCCTAAATATCGTGTGCAGATATTTTCTGTTATGTAAGAAAAAATCAGCAGGATATTACTTTCCTCGATTAACTTAACTACATATTGTTGAGTGAGATTATCAAATTTTGCCTGATAGCGTCAATTTCAAAGGCAGTTTTTCAAGAGCCTTGAGAGTTGTGCACACTGTTAAAATAATACCATTCAGATAAAATCATGTTATTTATATACAAGATGAAAACTGGTAGCAAGAAATGCCTTGTTATATGCATTTTAAATGCATATGGATAGCTCCAATTCTTTGAAGAATTTACTGAAAGCACAATACAAGTTATTTTTGTCAATGAGGCTCAATAACTACACCAGCTGTGACTTCTGGAAATGAATGGCTTTCTCTCTCTGTTTTGACAGTAACCCTGCATTAAATAACAAACCATCTATTGCAATGTCAAATTAAATATCAAAATATCAAAACACTTAAGAAAAACAATTGAAACAGGAATACAACATCTCTGAAGCAAATAAACCCCTGCCCCTTTACTTAAAAAAGTGTCACCTTAGGCTTAGTAGCTGAAATGACATTCAATTATTTTACTCCCATTTGTCTGTGATTAAAGAATAGTCCAAACTGTCAAGCAAATATCCTAAATCATAGGTTTGTCAGGGTTCTGCAGGCATCAAGCTGAAAATTCTCAGAATTAATCTTTTCTCTGACTCCAGATATATATTAATGATGGTTATTCCTTAGTGTTGCATAATAGAGGATGCCAGAAATTATAGTTGAAGGAGAAGTAAACTATATAGTGCCTGAGGCAGCATTCAGACAACTTCTTAGCTCCCTGAGTACTGAGTGCAGTATTTGTGTCTAGCTGCTACATTTGGAAGTAAAGAAATTATTTCCAAGTTTAGCGGAGGCCATTTTAACTTGGATGATGATGTATAATGGATTTCACTGATTGAGCCACCCTTTTATACATCTCTCCCAAATTTAAACTCATTCATTGGACGGAACACTGTGGAGGGCAATTGGCAAGACACCTGCTTTGCCTCTTTTCAGGAATGCCCACTTCATTCCCCACACACAAGGGCAGGCCAGCAACAGGACTTTTCTCTGGGTCTAGGACTCCGGGGTGGAATGCAACTCTCTAAGAGCTGTTGGACAGTCTATTGAATGGCAGAGACATGGGGAGCTGTTTGGCTTCCCACCCAAGGTCTAAGATTGTCACTGGATCCCAAGCCAGATTTGAGTGATCAAGGGATAGTGGTCATGGGCGAGGATGGGAGATGGCAGCAATGGTAAGGGTGCCACTCTCAATGGGTTTCCCCTTCCCAATGTGGTGCCCCTCCATTGTCACTGAGTATTAAACAAGGGAGGCCCTTCAACCCACAAGTCAATGCTTTGATTGGGAGTTGGTCTGGGTGGCCATCCATGGGCTTGCTTGCTGTGGACTTTATCAGAGTGACCACGAAAAGGCAGAGAGATTGCCCACCTGCCAGCCTCCTACCCAATTAAATGCTTCCCTAATACCAAATATGCCAACCGAATAATTGTAATTATTTGTTACCATAACAGTCGGTCATGGTCTACACAGTGAGATTCCACAAACAGCAAATTAAGTGAATGCAATTTCTGATTTAGTTGCATGGGTGGAGGAGAAATGGATGGTAAAAACATCATAAGTATTCACCTTTCACGTTACACCTGCTTTGAATGATAATGACTTTGATAATACCATATTTCCTCTGAACTTGCAGAAAGTGGTATATTAATGAAACAGTAAGATTTGGAATCTCAATATATCACCAACCTACACAAGCTGATACTTGTGGTGGTAACTCACATTATGTTATACTTATTTTATTTCATGAGGAATTATAGGCAATGGCCTGAATATTCTCTGTATGTCTCCAACAAATTTCCAATGTCCCTGGATGGACCTTTTAAAAAGAGAAAGGTTTTCCGAGCCCCTGATTGAGGTGGGAAATGAGTCATTTGGGAATAATAAAGCAAGGTTAGATTCTTGATAATGAAAAATATAAAAGCCCAATTTTGCAATGAAGTTTTGAATGTTAGGACACAAATCTCACGAGGGAACGACAAGAGAACTACTTGTATGTCATTAGTAGCCAATCTTGTCTCATTTACATGCAATCTCCTAATTTCCTTCACACCAGATTAAAAACAAGATTGTGACAATCCCCAACATGGAAGTCAGATCAGTGTCAGGCTTCAGCTTTACCACCAGTCACCATCATCTCATATTACACTCCACTGGCAGTTTATGCAGCCAGCATTCACAGAGCATGGGCATTAGATGTTTACCAGTGTCACCTCATCATCCTGGCATCTCTGACTGGCTTAGAAATTTTTCACTTCTGTGTTGGCACATTTCATGGCATGCTATTGCTAGACCATTGCCTGAAGGAGCAGGCACCCATCAAGGACAGGATCAGATTTCATCTCAAATTCCTTGTTTGTCCTCTTCTCATTCATTCACTTGCACCTACTTGGATGTTCACAGTGTCTCTGCCTTACCCTCAGCTGTTTAACCGTTCACACTTTACTTCTGTCTTGCCCTGCTGTTTAACACAGTCAAAGCCAACAGCCAGTCATCAGCTGTGTTCGGTCAAAGGGACGGACATGTTGCTGTGTTGCCTTACAAGGCAAACTCACCATGTGTGCATCAACCAACGGCCATGCCTCAAAGTCTCAGGGGAGTAATCCTCACTCGGACCAAGGATGGCAGCATTGAGACAGTCGAGAGTGTGGACCATGGTCAGACCTGCAGATCCAGTCCCAACCACTCCGGGGATTTGCAATAAACAGAGAACTTAATTAAAATTGATAATTGAATGTTTTCTAATAGCTTAGAATAGACAAATGTAGCTCTAAGCACTTTCTCCAAACATGATGGGAAATGTAACCAATACTGTAAGAATGATGATGTATGGTTTCATTCCTGTGGGAACCAAACTAAGAATGTAAGCTGCAGAACATAATGACTTTGACAAGAAAGAATAACCCCCTTAAGATGATAAGGAAGTGGACAGGAGGGAGGGGGAATGTAGAGCTACAGTGACATCAACACTTCATAGGATGAATGAGACCATGAAAGGGACTGGTATATGACTGGTATAGCATTGTTTATTGATGTGGATATGATGTAAATACTAAGATTGTCAAGGACATATAAACTAGAAAACATTGTAACTATAAGTTATAATGCTGATTGTTTTGAGGAGAGATCTTGGTGGACTTTCAGTAAGTGTCTATCCAATCATATGCTTGACTTAAATGTGTAATAACTGTTTGCACAAAACAAACATGGCTGTTGTAAAATTACCAGAATAGCGGTAAGTCAGCCAAGGAGCTACAGATACATCAGTCATATGCCTGTTCCTTCATCAGTCAGTGCTGTCTCTCCAAGTTGGTCAGGATGGTGGCCCACAGTCGGTCCAAGGTTTCTGACAACTGAAAATCAAGGGAGTGTTATCAGAGTCCACTATCTGGTAGGGAAGCTGAGGAACTTGGCTGTATGGATAGGAGGCAAATTGCTGGGTTGCACAGAAGTTACTGATCCTAAAGCCTGCAGATGTCCAAACCAAGGTGGGTGACCCTGAATCTGTGAATGAGACTTAGCAAGCCTAGGCCCTCTATTCCCAAGGTCATGAGGAGGCTACCACCCAAGCTTACCAGGCTGACAGTTTGGGATTCCGCCAACCCAGCTGTAAATGTCAGCATTGCACAATAGGGCATTGAAACAGAAGTAGTCCATTCAGCCCATTGACATTGCTACATCAATCAGTGAGATCATGGGCTGATCTGATAATCCTCAATTATTGTTCCTGTCTTTCTCCTATTTCCCTTGATTCCCTTACTGAATAAAAATCTGTATATTTCAACCTTGAACATACTTAACGACTGAGCAATACCACAGATTCACAAATCTCTGAGAGAAGAAATTCCTTCTCATCTCTGTCTTAAATGTGCAATCTCTTATTCTGAGCTTCGGGTCCTAGATTCTCCCACAGTGGGAATTAACCTTCCCACCATGTCAAATCCCTGAAGAATCTTAGATTCCACTGAGCACATGGGCAAATATCTCAACATTTCCTCATAAGATAGTCCCTCCAAACTTGATAACAGCCTTGTGGATCTTCTCTGGGCTGCTTCTAAAGCCAGTACATCTTTCCTTAAGTTAGGGCCCAAAACTGTTAATAGGATTCCAGCTGTGGCCTGACTAGTACATTGCATAGTTTTAGCAAAACCAGTGTAATTTATATCTTTATACTCCACTCTCTTTGAAACAAAGGACAACAGTCCTTTTCCTTCCCTATGACCCACTAAACTTGGATGCTAGCTTTTATGATTCATGCACAAGAACTCCCAAATCACTTTGCTCCCTAGCTTTTGCGGTCTTCCTCCATATAAATAATCAAGTTTCATGGACAAAAGGTCAAGAAGGATGGTTGATTTGATTTGATTTATTATTATTATCACACGTATCTAGGTACAGTGGCATGTTTTATAATGTGTGCAGTGCAGGCAGATTGTACCACACGAAGTTCATCAGGTTAATAGGACAGAGCGAGGAATACCATGTTACAGCTGTTGAGAAGGTGCACAAACAGTGAGATCAACATTAAGTTTAAAATTTGAGAGGTTCATTCAGAAGTCTAACAACAGCAGAGAAGAAGCCGCTCTTAAACCTGATGGTACATATATTTAAGCTTTTGTATCTTCTGCCTGATGGAAGAGATTGGAAGAGATTATACAGGAATGGGAGGGGTTTGGGATTATGTTAGCTGCCTTCCTGAGGCAGTGAGAAGTGTAGATGGAGTCAGTGGAGGGACCAAGGAGCATGTACTGACAATATACTGAATAGGCAGTTGGATGATGGCTACAATATGCAATTGGTGGGCTGCACCTGCAAGATACTCCCTTTCATAAAAGGAATTTCTGTCATCAGCTTTCTCAGGGAAGGAAATGAGAACAGAGTTAGCATAGAAATGGAATGGGTTGAGCTAATAATGAGATGCAAGTGTATGGAAAAAGGGTATTAGCAACTCAATATTCTGAAGCTACCGTCCTAACTTGAGGAGAAAGAGACTTTTGTTTTCTGGCTTTGAGGTTCTATTTTCTCATTCTCATTGTATTTTCCCGAATTCTTTCGGCTACTCCAAGGAGTTGAAAATTGCATCACTAACATTCAGCCATCTTGTACTGATTCAACAATTTTAATATTGAATTCATATCCTCATTAAAAGCTGTTTCTTCCGGCAAAATCCTTAACATTTTTAACTGGGAAAGTTTTAACATCACAATGAAAATGGAGAAATGGGACACTGAGAAGGGAACTTTAACATCCCTGGTGTGATATGAGTGCAGCAGGAAAGATGGGAAATGCTGTGAGAATGAAAATAATCAAATTTGCGATATCAAGAAAGATTTTTCTGATTTTCTCCTTAAACCATAAAGAGCATAATCAGAATTGTGCCATTGAGCCTTGACTATTCTAATTTTATGCCTTTATATCTCAACAAAATCCCAAATCTCCTTTTTTGTATGTCACTTTCAATTCACCCCACCTTCATTGAGAAACCAGACAGCGTAAATGCCCAACAGCTCACTGAACGCTCGTCTCAGCCATCATGCAATTGCTTCTATTGCTTATTGATCCATGTCCACCATCCTTCTCGATCATTAATTCATCCAACTCAACATTGGAAAATCACTAGCCTCACCACGTCACCATAGCTGCTCAAGGGTAACAAAGATGAAGTTGAAGGATTCTTGATATCTTCAACAGTTAACTTCCTGTAGAATTGTGTGACTGATACCCAGTTGCTCTGTGGGTTAGCAGTAAATGCCCTGTAGTTATTGACACTCTTGAACCATAGCATCATAGAGTTACAGAGACATACAACACGGAAACAGACCTTTTGGTCCAATTTGTCCATGCCGACCAGATATCCTAACCTAATTTAGTCCCATTTGCCAGCACTTGGCCCGTATCCCTCCAAACCCTTCCTATTCATATACCCATCCAGATGCCTTTTAAATGTTGCAATTGTACCAGCCTCCACCACATCTTCTGGCAGCTCATTCCATACCCGTACCACCCTCTGCGTGAAAAAGTTGCCCCTTAGGTCCCTTTTATATCTTTCCCCTCTCACCCTAAATCTATGCCCTCTCATTCTGGACTCCCCCACCCCAGGGAAACAACTTTGTCTATTTATCCTATACGTGCCCATCATGATTTTATAAACCTCTAACACATACATGAACCTCTAACACATACATGAACAAGAAATTGGCTGATAATGCAGATATACCCAGTATAAGATTGGAATGATGTTTTTTCTTTAAAAATTGAGTATGAGGAATGTTTTGATCGTTTACTGCTGTGCTGTACAGATGATACTTGATGTGAAAAACCTTTCTTGAATGGAATGCTTATCTGCTGAATTTCTCCCTTTTGAGTGCATTTTTACTGTAGGTACAAAATACAGTAACTGTATGTTGCATCGGTGAGCAGCTATGTCTTTGAGGAATCATAGAATCAAATTCCTACAGTGTGGAAGCAGACCACATTGCACCTCCAAAGACCATCCCACCCAGACCCACCCCATCCCTGCATTTCCCATGGCTAATCCCTTTAGCTTACACACGCCTATGGGCAATTTTAGCATGGCCAATCTACCTAACCTGCACATATCTTTAGACTGTGGGAGGAAAGCAGAGCAAACCCACGCAGGCACACGGAGAACTTGCGAACTCCACACAGACAGTTATCTATGGGTGGAATCAAACCCAGGTCCCCAGCACTGCGAGGCAGCAGTGATAGCCACAGAGACACCATGCTGCCTATAATGCATATCACTGGTGCATTGAACTGACCCCACAAAAATTCCTCAGTGTCCACTGACCTGAATGACTTGGCACAATGAAATTCTTTGCTGACGCAATTCATGCGGTTTTGACCTTATCAATCATTGGCATTGCCACCTCTATTCTTCAGTTGATTTTAGGTGTTCTTAATGAGGTTGGGAAAACTCCAATTGGCACAGAGCAAGTCAAGGCAGATATTGTCATTCATTGTATGAGGGTCAACAAATATGAACTAATGCTTTTTGACTGTGTGTATCTTTCGGTATCTTGTTGCTTTAAAACATGTACCAATTTTGTTCTTTCAAAATTCAGATTACAACCGTCATAATTAGCAAAAGAAAATTGCTTCAATCAGAAATATTACACTGGCAAGGAAGCGCAGATGTTAAAAATGACACATTGTTGCTCTTGAAGAATTTTATACCCTTGGCATTTGCACTCATTACAAATGCTTGCTGAAGTAAAAGAAAATCAAAGTTAAAATTGTAGCAGGCCTTCTTTTAAATTCAGAGCCGGGGCCTTATTGAGGCTGAGGGAAGCAGGAAGTCTCTTTGGGGTCAGGGTAACTCCAAGATGCCACGTTCAGCAACAGAAATTTGGAAGCATGTCAGTCGTCTGCATGGCACACTCAGCTGCTGATACGTGAGCCTGGCAGGTTATTGTACTTGGGAATATACAGTTGCAGAAATGTTACAATGCAGAAGGAAGCCATTTGGCCCATTATGCCTTGACTACTTCTATTACCTAGTGCCCATCTCCTACCTTTTCCCCATACCTCTGCACACCACTTCTATGCAATGCCCCTCTTGAATGCCTCAACAGAACCTGCCTCCACCATATTTCTAGGAAGTGAATTGAATTGAACTGAATTTATTGTCACATGTACCGAGGCACAGTAAAAAGCTTTGTCTTGTGAGCAATGCAGGCAGATCACAGAGTTAAGTAGCGTTGATAAGTAAATAATAGGTAAACAGCGACAAAAACCAAAACACAGGTACAGGTAAATGTTAAGAGTTTGTGAGTTTATTCAGTTTTCTAACAACAGTAGGGTAGAAACTGTTGCGAAACTGGCTGGTGCGTGTGTTCAGGCTTCTGTACCTTCTCCCCGATAGTAGAGGTTGTAGAAAAACATTGCCAGGGTGGGATGGATCTTTGAGAATGCTGGCGGCCTTTCCTTGACAACAAGCCTGGTAGGTGGATTCTATAGATGGGAGGTTGGCCTTTATGATTGTCCGGGCCAAATTCACCACTCTCTGTAGAGGAGAAAGTGAGGTCTGCAGATGCTGGAGATCAGAGCTGGAAATGTGTTGCTGGAAAAGCGCAGCAGGTCAGGCAGCATCCAGGGAACAGGAGAATCGACGTTTCGGGCATAAGCCCTTCTTCAGGAATCCTGAAGAAGGGCTTATGCCCGAAACGTCGATTCTCCTGTTCCCTGGATGCTGCCTGACCTGCTGCGCTTTTCCAGCAACACATTTCCAGCTCACCACTCTCTGTAACCAGCTCCAATTTTGAATGGTGCAGTTGCCAAACCAGGTAGTGATACATCCAGACAGAATGCTCTCAATGGTGCACCTATAAAAGTTGGCAAAGGTATTCACCATCATGCCAAATTTCCTCAACTGGCATTGTAAATATACATCTAAACACTTCTTAAATGTTCTCACTGTTTCTGTCTCTGCCACCCTTTCGGGCAAAGAGTTCTACACTGCCACCGCTCTCTGTGTGAAAAATATTTCCTCACATCCCTTCTAATCATCCTCCTCCTTACCCTCATCGATGCCCCTGGTTATTGATCCCTCCAATTTGTCCAATGAGAAGGGGCTCTCAAGAAGGGAGCAAGGGATAAAACCAGAAACTCCAGGCCAGTCAGTCTAACCTCACTAATGAGGTAACTATTGGAGAAATTCTGAGGGACAGAATTTCCCCCAATAATCTGAATTCCAAAAATGCTAGCAATAATTTAGCTATGGCCTAAGCAACTTTTTATACAATTCCAGTATGATGTCCTTGCTGGTAAACTCTATCTCTCAATTATTAAAGACAAGTATCCCATGTGCCTTCTTAACCACTTTAATCTATCTGTTTTGCTACCTTAAAGGACTGGTGGACATGCACATCAAAGTCCCTCTGATCCTCAGTGCTTCTTAGGGTCCTAACCCATTCATCATGTACTCCCTTTTGCGTTTGCTCGGTCCAAGTACATGACTTCACACTTAACTCGGTTCATCTGATAAGCCCATCTGACCAGTCCATCTATATCCTCCTGTAATCTAAGGCTACCCTGCTCACTATCTCCAACCCCACCAATTTTTGAATCATCTGTGATCTTACTGATCAGCCCTCCTACATTCAAGTCTAAATTGTTTGTACATGCCACAACAGCAAGGCCCCAACACTGATCTCTGTGGAACCTCATTGACAACAGGCTTCCAGTTGGGAAAATAGCCCTCAACCATCACCCTCTGCTTCCTGTCATTCATCCAATTCTGAATCTAATTCGCTAAATTTTTCTTGCATCCCATCGGCTCTTACTTTTGTTGTCAGTGTCCCATGTGGGATCTTATCAAAAGCCTTGCCAAAGTTCAAGTCGATCATGTCAAATGCATTTCCCTCATCGAGACATCTGGCTATCTTGTCAAAAGATTCAACGAAGTCAGTCAGAAATGACTACCCCTTAACAAAACCATTCTGACTGTTCTTGATTAATCCCTGCCTCATCAAAAGCAGATTAATTCTGTCTTTAAGAATTTCTCCAGTAGTTTCCCCATTAGTGAGGTTAGACTGACCAGCCTGTCGTTTCCTAGTTTATCCCTTGCTCTCTTCTTGAGAGCATCTTCTCCTTAGACTAGTAAGTGATTTTTCCTACCTCAACCAACTAAACAGGATCTATAGATCCCTACAAGGAAACTGAATGGAGGCAGCAAGTCAATAGATCACAGGATGTGACACCATGATGAGCTGTGGTAAGGATTCATCTCAAGCTGTGCAGCCCCCATTCAGCTGAAGTTTACAAAATGCTGGCAGCCATGAAGATCCAAAGATTCAGGTGTAGCTTCGTGAAAACTGCTTGAGTACACGGTCAGCAGCTGAAAGAGCTAAATGTTCAAAACTCATAGAAATGTAGAAACACAGAATTCCTGCTGTGTGGGCCAAGGTCATTCAGCCCATCGAGCCTCTGAAAAGCATCCTACCTAGACTTACACCTCCATCCCATCCCTGTATTCCTAAATCTGTCAGAAGAGAACCTGGTGGCAGAAGTCTGCAAGACAGAATTCTCCAGTCAATGGTAAAAAGCATTTCAGACCTGGTAAGTGAAGTGCAGCAGAAAGCATGAGCTATATATTTCATGGAGCTGGAACTTCAGCCATACCAAAGCAGCTACAAATCACATTGGGTACCAATAATGTTTAAGAGTGTTCTGGAGCCTACGTTCAATGAGAGCAGACATTGAAGCCTCTGTCAGTACGGCCAAAATTCCTGGTGGTCAAGCGAAAATGTTCAAACCAAACAGCACAGTTTCCCAACTGGGAAAGCTCGAAATCAATAAAGTGCTTAGAGTTTAGATCGAACACCACTGACAGAGCAAGGAGTCACCATGAGGCGCAACAACAGTATGGAAATCAAGGGCCAGAGCAGCAATTTAAAAGAATGTCACAGATGCAAGTACATCACGACCCCAGAATGAGGGAACAATTCAGAGACCTAAGCAGACAGAGTCTAATGAAGACAGTAATTTAGAAGACTACTGAGTCCTTAGAAAAGCAAGACACCCGTTATTTAAAATGCAGAAAAGGCAGGAAACATTTTCTACAGCTGCTTGCAGGAGGATTCATCTAGGGGGGAAAAAAAGAGGTTATTAATAATGCTTAAAGACATGAGAATTGTCTAGGGAAATCAGTTAAAGGAACAGGATGAACTTTATAGAGGCACAAATTCATGAGTAAAGCATTAAAAAATGGGAATTATTTATTCAGGTTGAGTTCAATGAAATTTATTGAGGAAAACTGTAAAAAGGGTGAATGATCCATTTCACTTCCAGAAAATGGGAGTCCTCCATTTAACTCATAAAAGACAGGAGTCCTCCATTTTGATTACAGAAGGGAGAGAAGAGCTTCCTGTATAGCAGCACACAATAGTAACATTGTTGTACTGTACAATGAAATGACTTTGAACCAAGGCAAATAAATAATCATTTTAGGAAGATAAGGCAACAGAAATATATGAGTGGTCCATTCAAAAATCTGATAACAAGAGGGAACAAGCTGTTCTTGACTCTGTTAATATGCGTTGTCAAATTTTTGTATCTTCTACCCGATAGAAGAGAATAGAAACGAAGAGCAGTTTCCATATGATACATCCGGACAGGATACTTTCTATGATGCATTTATAACAATTGGTAAAAGTCATTGTGGATATGCTGAATTTCCTTTGCCTTCTGAGGAAGTAGAGATGTTGATGCGCTTTCTTGATTGCAGAATCAACATGAATGACCAGGACAGATATTTGGTAATATTTACTCTTAGGAGCTTGAAATTCTTGACCATCTCCACCTTATCACCATTGATACACACAGTATAAAGAGTTTAGCATTTGGGGAATACATAGATAATTTTATTACTTACCTCCACAGGTTAGTGGAAAATGTGACTATGGAGATTTATATTAAGAATTCAAAGGAGAAAAAGATGTTGTTAAAATAAGATTTAACTCCAAAGAAAGCCATTCAAGTGGTGAGTGAAGCAGAAGCCTGGAGTAACAGAGATCAATGCTAAGAGGAGAGGACCAACTCATCTCAGAAGACAAGCGGAATCCATTCAGTTCTTCCTTAAACAATGGTTTCGACTTTAGCAGATTTGACTCCCTCTCCCTTTTGACAAAGATTGCAGTCAAAACACATGTCTATGTGAAAATTCTTGATTGTCATATGCACAGTAGCTTATAACATTCCATTAATCTTAAGTGTGATACCTCCTGGACCATGTGTTGCCCTTCTGTATGTTGGAAACAGTATTGCTATGACTATCTGACACCATAGTGACACTCACTCCTGTATCCGTTTAAAATTAGTGAGAATTCCATTGGCATCAATATCTTGCCAAACAGCTAGATTTATGTTTCATAGGAATACCTTTTGACATTTCTCCTATTACAATCTTTCCTGCCTTATTCACATTTTTGCATGAAGAGCTATTTGAATTCTTGGTGTTCTGTGACTATGCCCCATATTTTCTGAAAAGGGCTTATCATTTTACACATAAAGCATTATTTTTTAATAGCTGTGCACTGGTTAGATCTGTGAGGTTTTCTTGCTCCACAGCACTGACAATGGTTGCTTGCGTCTGGCGTGTATCCTACTCTCTGCATTGACTTCTCTCACGTGTCATAAATGGTATTGTACCATCTATCTTGGAATCATATCACCATCCTTCACTGTTCCTGGATCAAAATCCTGGAACTACCCCACGTTCCCCATCAACCAAAAGTGCTGAGGGTGTACCCCGATTGCATGAACTGGATTGGTTCAAGAAGGCAGCTCACTACCTCCCTTTCAAGAGCATTTAGGGAAAGGCAGTAAACACCAGCTCAGCTCATGATGCTCAAATCCCATTAAAATGAAATTTGAAAAATCCCTTTGACAGCAGCAATAAGATTGCAAATGGCAGACCAAGGCATGACTGTGCAGGTTGAAATTCCTTTTTCAAAAGAATAGCACCAGTATATCTCATGTTGATTAAACTTTAGGCCCTCATGTCCGGAATCTTCTTTGGTGGTTTTGCGTCTGCTCTCTAATGATTAGACAAGCAGAAATATACAATGAAGAGATAGGATTGGATTGGAAGTATAGATGTGTAGTTTATCCTTTTGGCAATGTAACCCATTAACGTATTTGCCTTTTTAGCTACTGTGAGATGTTGTGCTGATGGTTTTATAGATTAATCCTCTATAATTCTTGAGTAACTGCATTAGCAATGTGAAAATTGCCACTAGCAAATTGTCAACCCATTTTGCACTTTACCCATTTTCTTATCAATTAATCAACCGAACCACTGCACTACCTTGGTCACTGTTTACATGCTAATGATTTTATATTTATTGAATTATTCCAGTGACCTATTGGTCTAACTGTCTTAAGAGATCTCAGTAGGGCGATAGGAATGATTAATCCTCATTAATTTTATAAAATAAGTTTATTTTTGTGGTCTGAGGAAAAACTTTGATCCAATCCGAATTCCAGTTGAAGCACTGGCTCATTTGTTTGCATTGTTCTCCATTATTTATCTTTCCTCTGATTCTAAACTTGTAAGGCTCATTCATTCAAGTCTTGCTCAAGTCATTGATTGAGAATATAATGTTTTTTCTATACATAATTTCCATCTACAAAATCTTTCTTCTTGTTGTTATGTGGTTGTTCTAGTTTTGTGTTAATTCTTTCAATTATATATTCCCAACTCTACAATTATACGGGGCACAGCCTTTGTCAACCTCTCATGTTATAATTACGTTTGTCCATCAATGGTGTGATTATATTGACTTAGTTCTGTATAGCCCCGTTTTCCAATCATTCGGGTCCAATCAATCTGCTTTTACTTTCAAAATTTCAGTCAGTTTTTTTCTGTTTAATTATAACTAATATCAGCTCAAACTTTCACTCAGAATTAAGGCAGAACAAATGTTTTAGCGTTTAAATTTTAACCTTTCTTACATACGGTATTTACTCCCCTTTTACAACAATATCACATTAGCCAGTGTACAAAAAATGATTAGAATTACAAGAATAATTCGTGAGATTTCCTACTTCCAAACATTTTATATTTGAAAGGTTTTCATTTATGGCCACCCACTGTTTTAGACTTTCTACTGTAGATTTCTCAAGCCTTTTTTAATCCAATGAACATTTTGCCTATTTCAGTGAAGGTAACTCTATTAATATTCAGTATTTTTGCTTCATTGCCGAATTTTATGCTCCTCCGAATGTTATGATCATTGGATCCTGGATTCTGTTCATGCTTATGTTATCAGTAAATTACAGATTTGGAACAGGCTGTTCACTTTGGTGCCTCTACAAATGCAATGAAGAAGTAAAATTAGACCACTGTTGCTACAGTATGTTGGGGTTGCATGGTGGTTAGCACTGCTGCCTGACAGCGCCAGAGATATGGTTTCAGTTCCTCACCATCTGTGTGGAGTTTGCATGTTCTCTCTGTATCTGTGGGGGTTTCCTCTGGGTGCTCCAGTTTCCTCCCATAGTCCAAAGATGGGTGTGTCATCCATGGGAGATGCAGGGTTATGGAGATGGGGTTTGAGTCTGGGTGGAATGCTCTTAAGAAGGTCAGTGTGGTCACAATGGGCTGAATGGCCTACTTCCACACAGCAGGAGTCTATGAAATATTCCCATGTGATGTGTGTTTAATGAATGCCATAGTTTGCACATAATGTATTTGTAGAAGAAATAGGGAGTCACATAACTGCAGCAAGCAAAATTAAGTGTAATTTTATTTCTCCAAACATTACTTTTCTCATTAAAACAAACTAAAAAAAACAGTTATGCATAATTATAAAGTACACAGGTCACCTAATGTACAAGGTCACAAAGCAAAAAGTTTGTTTATGAACCAAATGGTGTATTAAATTGTCAGTTTCACTTTTGTCAGTCTCTGGTCAGTATTCCATACATTCGGTTGAATCTTATTTTTTTGGCTAAGTGGCAGTCGTATTGAGTGTTTCTCATTGTAGGCTTTTCTCACTGGACCTTCCTAAATAAGTTTCATTAATTACCAACCTCTATGGCACCATTTCATCCAAATTTGTTCCATCATACCACACACCATACCCAGACCAACTTGCCACTGCCAAGACATTCTGGAATTGCCCAGCATCCCTTGTGTGGGCACCATATTTAATGGTCATTGCGCAACCATACAAGCACTGGTCACCTGGAGTACCCTACATGGTTCCTGATATTTGCCACAATGTAGCAGACAAAATAAATTTGGCACCTGGAGGTCCTGATGGATGGGATGGTGCACAGGCAGGATGTCCCTTTCATTAAAGACTGGAAGTGGAGGTCAGGACACCAGCCTGGCCCAAGGGGTCATTTTGGGTCAGTGCAGCCTCAACTGTGTGGATACAACATAGGAAGTAGATCGTAACCTTCTCCACTCTGCCAGTTTAAGTGCCATCATTTTCTAACTAATATCTCACACTCACTCTCTCTCATTATATTTCTGCTATTGTACCCACCTCCCTCCAAGCCTCATGCTCTATCATGCTGACTATTGCTTGCGATATTTTCCCTCATTCACTCTCATCGACACCATTAATCATGGATTACCAGACTATACACTTGGTTGGGCCACTTCCCAAACAGTAATAGTAGTTCCGTTCACTTTCATCTCCCTTAATACTGCTGCTCCATCATTCCATGATGGAAACAATCCACGACAAGACAGAAAGGGATAAGACAAGTAATGTGCTGCCCAATACTGGGCAATATGTGGAGAGCATACTGACTCTAGCCACCCATAAACTGGAAAGGGATCTTGTCCTTGACTGACTGTACTGGGATCCCCTGACTAGGAGAAAGTGAGGATTGCTGCTGCTGGAGATCAGAGTCATGAGAGTGGTGCTAGAAAAGCACAGCAGGTCAGGCAGCAACCGAAGAGCAGGAGAATTGCCAGGAATGACGAAGGGCTTATGCCCGAAACATTGATTCTCTTGCTCTTTTCCAGCACCACACTCTCGACTGGGATCCCCTGACCCAAATCTATCTTCCTTGACATGACTTGACTGAAATTTGCTGACAATTGTGCTCAGCTTCCTGCATTAAATGGCAAGATAATACTGTCGTAATGAGAGTCAAATCTCTCCGACCAAGGGGTCAATATGCAAAAAGGCAAGGGAATGCAAGGCTGTGAGCATCAAGGTAAGTTGAGAATGAGTAAGTGCAATGACAGGATGTGTCCACTAGTAGGAGAGACTAGGACCTGAGGGCACAGTCTCAGGGTGAAGGGACAACCCTTTAGAACTGAGATGAAATGGAATTTCTTCAGACACGAGGTGGTGACTCTGTGGAACTTGCTGCCCCAGAGGGCTGTGGGTTTAGCCTCTGATGGTTGTGACAAGCAAGACAGAGAGGCTTTTGATTAGAGAGGGGATTGACAGTTGCAGGGAAAAAGCAGAGGAATGGATTTGCAAAAAAAAGTCAGTCATGATCGAATGGCAGAGCAGACATATTGGGCTGAATGGCCTAATCTGCTCCAATATCTTATGATCCTATGAGAGCATGTGAACAGGCTGGAGATGTAGCCTGGTCCAGTCCATGAGCTGGGTACATGCATCAGAGCTCAATGGGTTCTATCTGTAGCTTTGCAATGATATTTGCTAGTGCAGCATTGAAGTGCAGAAATATCCTGTAAGTGGATTGATATGTGACAAGAAGCTTCCTAAAGGCTGGCAAACTTTAGATGTCAATGCCCGTGGATGGAGAGTCTGTGTAGCTGGTGCCCATGGAGCATGCCCAGAGAAGTAAGTGCCTGGTGTCCAACACAGAGGTCCTGCAGAACAAGTGGTGAGTTGTGGTCTCCAGATATCTGCTCTGCTCAGTACATCAAGAAATCTCAAGATTGAGCTTGTTTGGCTCATTCAGTAAAATAGAAGGCTGAATACTAATGATGCAAGTTGTCTTGTTTTTAAGTCATGTGACAAGCTAATGGATTCCTCCACTTGGCAACTTGCCACTGTCTAGTGAGAAACTAGCTTCAGAACTCTTCAAATGCATAAAAGATGCAACAAGTGATCCCGCATCAAGTCTTTCCACACTAGGCATCTTAAATGAATCTGCCACAAATGTCAACATGGCCATGTCACTTAGGCCATAATGAGATTTTGCCCCTTGTGTTTAAATCATGAAGGTCTCCTAATGTTACCTATGTGCATTGCTATTAAGTAGCTAATAAGAAAGGTTGTGAGGAAAACTATAGGCCTGTGAATCTGACATCGGTGATAGGTAAGTTGTTGGAGATATTTCTGAAGGATGGGATTTACATGCATTTTGAGAGGCAAGGAATGAATAGGGATAGTCAGCGGGGTTTTGTGTGAGGAAAACTGTGTCGCACAAACTTGATTGAGTTTTTTTCATGAAGTAACCAAAAAGGTTGATGAGGGCAGAGTGGTGGATATTGTTTATTTGGATTTTAATGAAGCCTTTGACAAGGTTCCACATGATAAACTAATTAGTAAAGTTAGATCACATGGGATTCAGGGCAAGCTTGCCAATTGAATGCAAAATTGGTTTTATGGTAGGAGACAGAGGGTGATGGTGGAGGGTTGTTTCTCGGTTAGGAGGCCTGTGACTAATGGTGTTCCACAGGGATCGGTATTGGGTCTAATTTTGTTTGTCATTTATATAAAACATTTGTATGAGAATATAGAAGGCATGGCCAGTAAATTTGCAGATGACACCAAAACTGGTGGTACAGTGAAATGAAGGTTATCCAAGATTACAAACAGTTCTTGATCAATTGGGTCAATGGGCTGAGGAGTTGCAGATGGAGCTTAAGTTGAATAAATGTGAGGTATTGCATTTTGGTAAAACAACCAAGGGCAGGATTTGTACAATTAATGGTAGGGCCATGGGTAGTGCTGTAGAACAGAGTGTCTTAGGGTTTCAGGTACACAATTCTTTGAAATCTGCATCACAAGTAGACAGAGTGGTTAAGAAGGTATTTAGCATGCTTGTCTTGATTTCTCAGACCATTGAGTATAGGAGTTGGGATGTCATGTTGAAGTTGTACAGGATGTTGGTGAGACCACTTTTGGAGTACTGTGTGCAGTTCTGGTTGCCCTGTTATAGAAAGGATATTATTAAACTGGAGAGGCTGGAGAAAAGATTTACCAGGATGTTGCTGGGAATGGAAGGTTTGGGATATAAAAATAGACTGGAAAGGCTGGGACTTTTTTCACCAGAACTTGGGGGGTTGAGAGGTGACCTTATTCAGGTTTATAAAATCATGAGGGGTATAGATAACGTGAATGACAGGGGTCTTTTCCCTAGCATGGGGGAGCTCAAAACTAGAGGGTATATTTTTAAGGTGTGAGGCAAAAGATTTAAAAAGGATAGGAAAGGCAATGTTTTTATGCAGAGAGTGGTTTGTGTGTGGAATGAACTGCCAGCGAAAGTGGTAGCAGTTACAACATTTAAAAGACATTTAGATTAGTAGATGAATAAGAAATGGTTGGAGGGATATGTGCCAAGTGTAGGAAAGGTGGGACTAGTTTAGATTGGGAACATGGTTGGCATGGACTGATTGGACCGAAGGGTCTGTTTCCCTGCTGAATGACACTATGACTCTAGTTGCTTGGTATCTGCTTGTGCCAAGGCTGGGGGAGTTGGGGGTGGTTCCTTCTCCAAGGAGTATCATTTCTACTTTGAGTGCCGTTGATAATTATTGTTGCTGATCCATTTCTGTTGCTGGGGCATGATGGATGTCGGGAACTGATAGTCATTCTGTATACTGTGTCGGTGGTGAAATAATTTCTTCCTGACCTGCTCCTCTAGCTGTGCATAGATGTCTGCAGCTGTGATGACATACCTGGTCACACATA
This sequence comes from Chiloscyllium plagiosum, assembly GCF_004010195.1. NCBI lineage: Eukaryota > Metazoa > Chordata > Chondrichthyes > Orectolobiformes > Hemiscylliidae > Chiloscyllium > Chiloscyllium plagiosum. The sequence continues at coordinate 14,543,001 of NC_057712.1, read as the reverse complement.
TTCACCACATGCAATTGAAATACCAGCTGCTCCATACAATTCACAAGTTCCAACAGGGGCTAACTTTTGTGCAGAGCATCTGACTGGCTCTTCAATGCTCAGCTCTTGACAATTATATCAAAGTGAAATTGGACTTTCTGCCAACCTATCTCAATTTTGTTACTCACATCCATTACTACTTCTGGTTTCAATATAATTTTGCTGTTGGTAGAGTGGTTTGGGTGCAGCCTGACATTAGTAAATATTCAGGACTTACTTCCCATAGCTTCAGTCACTGTGTTTCTCTGCTCAAGGATTGCCTTGTACACGTCTGTGCTGAATTTGCTCGATTTTGCCATGAACCCTTTGTCGATTTTCATCATTGTCTCAGCCTTACCATTTGACAGAGGATGATATGACGGTGATGTATTGTGTTGTATTTACCCAAACCTTTAGAAAGTGAATGAATTCTTCGTGCATAAACTGAGAGCCATTCCATTCATCACAATGCCTCGTACACTGTGCTGACTAAAGTGTGCTTTCAGGCATTACACAACCCTGCTGGTAGCTGTTAATATCAGTTTCCCTAACTCCCAGTAGTCAGCATATTAATTGATGGTGACAAGATAAGCAATTCTTGCAAGACCAAAGAGGTTTAATCCAAGCTTCATCTATGGTCTGTGTGAGATGTCATGTGTCAAAGCAGCTTTTGAGACTGTTTAGCTTGGTTTTCTTTTCCAAACATTGCCCTGGTTGATATGATCATTAATTACATTGTTCACGTTTAGCCAGTAAAGCCCTTTTTTTATGTCTCTCCAAGGTGATTTGCATGGATGCACTACAGCATCTCTTTCCTCATCTTCTCAGGGATAACAACTCTATTTCCTTTGTACAAGATGCTAATTTGGGATATCACTGTTTGCCCAGTATTCTCTTATAGTGACAGATATATTTTCAGGTCACCCTCTCATCACTCCTTCCTGCAGCTCTTGGAAACTTTCATCTTGTTGCTTCACTTGCTTAATTTGAGCAAGACTGTTATCCGTTAGATTCAATGTTTGGATTGATGATGGCCAGAACTTATCAAGCAGTTGCTTTTTGTCGAATTTGAATTATTTGTTACTCTGTCTTCAGAAGGCATGTAGGAAACATACATTGTTTACTTACAGATGGTATCCCTTCAGCTGAATAACACTTTTGCAGACAATTTGGAGCACATAGAAGTAGTTTGAGGAAGATACCTTGAAGTGGCTTGTATTTGGACTCCCCTGTCAACTTGTCCCTCCCAACAAGGTATTTATTAAAATGTTCACAAGCAATGAAGAATAATCTTCTTCTGAAGAAGAATCATGTCAGACGTAAAATGTTAATTCTCTTACTGACTCCACAAATGCCAGACATGCTGAATTTCTCCAGCATTTCCTGTGTTTGAGGCAGCCACTTTTTCACTGTCTGAGCATTACTCGTTAATAGTTTTTAGATCAGAGTGGTGCTGGGAAAGCACAGCAGGTCAGACAGCATCCGAGGAGCAGGAAAATCGACATTTCGGGCAAAAGCATTTCATCAGGAATTACTCATTAATAGTATGTGTTAATATCCTAGAAGCAAATACAACCAGTTGCCCTTGCTGCATAAGGGTAGTTTCAAGTCCTGACTCACTGGCATCAAACTGCAAGGTGACTTTATCACCAACTTGGTCGCACCTCAGCACCAATGTTATCATCCCTTGCTATTTCATTCTCATGAAAGATGCTCTTGTTCTGTGACCCAATACCACTGCACATTCTTCATAGTGAGCTTGCTTAGACTTTTACAATCCGAGAACAAACTAAGCAAGAACTTAGCTGAATAGTTCACACATTCAAAAAAATCATTTTCACATGCGTTTGTCACTGCATCTCTGTTACAGCTCACTCCTTACCAAGGTAGGGTGGATTCCTTTAACTATCAAATATATGATGTATTTACCTGGCTTCATGCATCTTTAAATACGTTATTTTCTTGTCAACTTCAGGCTGATCTGGTGAGATCTATCTAGCAATCAAGATAGATGTTAATTGTAGTCTGCAATGGCTTCTTTCATTGTGTCTCCACATCCATAAACAAACAGATCATCCAATTTACCTTCCACCCTTTGGAAGATCACTGACTCTCTTGTGGTGTCTTTATTGATGGCCCATTGAAAAATTTCAAATGACACACAGAATTGAAACAAATTAGTATTAGTTAAAAGATAGTGTTGGACACATTAACCTTCACTCTAGATTGCTGAATGTGGCATCTTTACAAAGATAATTAAGGCTTTCAAGAGCTTTCAAAATTCTAGTAATTCTGCAATGGTGTCTGACGGTTGGAAGGTGCAAATATAACCCCACTGTTTAAGAAAAGAGGGAGAGAGAGAACAGGGAATCAGAGACATGCTAGCCTAATGTCAATAGGAGAGAAATTACTAGAATCTGTTATAAAGGATGGGATTACAGTATATTTAGAAAATAACTGTTGGATTAGAAAGAGTCAACATGGATTTATGAAGAGGAAATCATGTTTGAAAAACTTGAGAGTATTCTTAAAGGATATTACTAGTTGTGCCGATAAGGAGTAACCAATGGATGTGATGCATTCAGATTTTGGGAAACCTTTTGTTAAAGAACAGATAGGAGCTTTCTGAACAAAATTAAATCTATGAAATTGGGGTTAATATACTAGCATGGACTGACAATAGGATAACAAGCAGAGAGCAGCAAATAGAAATAAAGGGTCACTTTCAGGCTGGCAGACTCTGACCAGTCGGGTACCAAATATTCACAATCTACATCAATGATTTGTTTGAAGTGATCAATTGCAGTATTTCCAAATTTGCACATGATACAAAACTTGGGAGAACGTATGCCATAAGAAGGATGCAAAGAGGCTGCCAAGGGATTTAAACAGGTTGAGTAAGTGGGGAAGAGTTTGATAGATGGAGAAGTGTGTGGTTATCCACTTTGTGGAGAAAAATAAAGGTGCAGATAATTTATTGCATGGCGAGAGATCAGAAAGTGTTAATATTCAAAGAAACATCGATGTTTTTGTTCATAAGTCACTGAAAGCTAGCATGCCCACATAATTTGGAAAGCAAATGGAATGTTAGCCTTTCTTGAACTAGGATTTGGGTAAAGGAGTTAACAAAGTCTTGGTTCAATTGTGTAGATCATTGGTGAGACAACACAGGGGAGGATCGTATCTAGTTCTGGACCCTTGCTGAAGGAAGGATATAGCCCCCATAGAGGGTGTGCAGTAGAACTTCACCAGACTCATTTATTTGTAATATTGGGACTGGCCTCTGAGAAAGGATTGAGGAGATTAGGCAGTTTCCTTTGCAGTTTGGAACAATAAGTGATGATTTCATAGAAACTCAAAACATTCTTAAAGCAATGGATAGATTAAATGCAGAAAGGAAATTTCCCTGGCTGTCAAGCCGAGAAACAGAGGAGAACATTTTAGAAATGAAACAAGCCAATTAGGACTGAGAGGAAGAGGAACTTCTTCAAACTTAGAATTCTCTATCACAGAGAAATGTGCAAGTTCAGCCATTTAGTCATTTCAAATCAAAGATTGATAGATTGAAAGTCACTAATGATATCAATGGGTCCAGGGATAGTTCAGGAATATGTGGTTGAAGAAGATAATGAGCCATGATCCAGAATGGTGGAGCAGACACCAGAAACTGAATGCCCTACTCCTACTCTCATGTTTCAATATTCCTATCAAATTATCCTTGGAAGATACTGAGTTGGCCTCACATTTTCATCTACTTCAAGATGATATTCATCAGGAAGGCATCCAAATTTTTGTTGTCTTCTCAGATTCTCTTAGCAGTCGATGGATAAGTGATGAAAATGTGTTGCTGGAAAAGCGCAGCAGGTCAGGCAGCATCCAGGGAACAGGAGAATCGACGTTTCGGGCATAAGCCCTTCTTCAGGAAGGGCTTATGCCCGAAATGTCGATTCTCCTGTTCCCTGGATGCTGCCTGACCTGCTGCGCTTTTCCAGCAACACATTTTCAGCTCTGATCTCCAGCATCTGCAGATCTCACTTTCTCCTTGATGGATAAGTGATGCTAAATAATGTAAATCTCCTCTGACTTGTCTACGTCTTTTGACTTGCTTTTGCTGAGAAGAGTCAATTTTGTTTAATGTTACTGGCTGAATCTTTGTCCTCCCCATTGCACTGGTCTCTCGGCTTTGTTTGTCATTTTGGAATGAATATACTTCAATCCTATGACTTTTCAATCAACCATACCCACAGGGGCTTCATTTTTGGATCCCCATTTTGAACAACACGTTTGTGCAAGTTCTCTTGTTACATGAAGCAATGGTGTCTGTCTGACACTTCACGTTCACAGGATGCTGTCCTTCTGCAGTCATCTTTCTAATTGTTGCAAATCATTAGTCCTTTACCCCTGGGGATGCCATTGTTTTGTACAATGTAGAATGATTTATCAGGTTCATAGAGGCACAAAGATATACGACATGGAAACAGACCCTTCGGTCCAACTCATTCATGCTGACCAGATATTCTAAATTAAGCTCATCCTATTTGCCAACATTTGGCCCATATCCCTTAACCCTCCCTATTCATACACACATCCAGATACCTTTTAAATGCTGTAATTGTACCTGCGTCTACCACTTCCTCTGGCAGCTCATTCCATACACCCATTACTCTTTGCATGAAAACGTTGCCCATCAGATCCCTTCTAAATCCACCCCCTCCCTCACTTTATTCCCTCTAGTTTTGGACTTGCCCACCCTGGGAAGAAGACCTTGGCTATTCATGCTATTCATGCCCTTCCTGGTTTATAAACCTTTATAAGGTCATTCCTCAGCCTCTGTTACTGCACGGAAAATAGCCCCAGCCTGTTCAACCTCTCTGTACAGCTCAAGCCCTTCAACTCTGGCAACATCTTTCTAAATCTTTTCTGAACCCTTCATGTTTGACGATATCTTTCCTATAGCAGGCAGACGAGAATAGAACGCAGTATTCTAAAATGGCCTAAGCAATGTCCTGGGCAGTTGCAACATGGCATCCTAACTCCTATATTCAATGCACTGAGCAAAGAAAGCAAGCACGCCAAATGTCTTTTTCATCACCCTGTTGACCTGCAACTCCATATTTAAAGAACTATGCACCTGCGGCCTTAGGTCACAAAGTGATCCAACTTCTTGTAGTTAGAGCCCAAGAACTTTGCAAATAGAATGTTCTTCACATTAACAAGTTAATCCACTGGTGATAATACAAGCTCAGACTGCTCTGACTGAAGCTGAGACAGCATTAGTCTTCGAATGGAACTGCATTCCCCTCACAGCCCTGTGAATGAGAAGTGGACAGTGATCAACTAGATCACAATGTTGCCAAGGTGTGATTCGGAAATATTATGGTTAGCTCATGAGATTCCAATGGACAGAATACACAAAACCCCAGGCTAGATCAACCAGAATTTTTACTGGGCACGGCTCTGGAAGGATGTTGTAAAGTTTTACAGAATATCTGCCAAGTTGTGTGAAGACATGTACAAATCCTGGATCATTGATTTCCATTCCTACTTTTGGAGAATAATTCAGGAGGATGTTTGGAAACTGTGTGGAAGAGGGACCAGTATATCTACACTATCATGTAAGTACCATGATTTCCTAGATGTTTTTCCCACTGAGAACTATATCTGCCAAATACAATGGTGAGGAAATTGCCACAATTCTTCACCCAACCTGGGCTTCCTACCAAGACCCAGCCAGATCAGAATTTGAATTTCTTGTTCAAAGTATACCAGGTGCTAATAGCAATGATCAGTGCACATTGTCAAAAGTAGCCCCATGACTGGGATGAAGGATTTGATTTTCTTTTGATCACCCAAGACCCAGCCAGATCAGAATTTGAATTTCTTGTTCAAAGTATTCCTGGAATCCATGGCTCACCTGAACGTGACCCAGCTGAAGTCTTCAGAGCATCACTCATTGTGCCCGAGGATGCAGGAATGGTACCACCAGGTGCTAATAGCAATGATCAGTGCACATTGTCAAAAGTAGCCCCATGACTGGGATGAAGGATTTGATTTTCTTTTGATCACCAATGAGTCCAGAAAGTCTCACTCTCTTTGAATGAGCTTACAGGCACCTGGTGCGAGAGCTAATCAAATGGAGATTTTTAAGAAGAATGCAAAGGAAACGTCAGGGGTCGACAGAGATAAGACATTCACGCAGAGGGTGGTACGTGTATGGAATGAGCTGCCAGAGGAAGTGGTGGAGGCTGGTACAATTGCAACATTTAAAAGGCATTTGGATGGGTATATGAATAGGAAGGGTTTGAAGAGTTGACATGGACGGGTTGGACCAAAGGGTCTGTTTCCATGCTGTACATCTCTATGACTCTATAAGGTCATGATTCTCTAAAACTCTCTCTGCAAAGGTAGTGGGAACAGTGTCCTTGAATATTTTTAAGCAGAGGCAGATGGATTCGTGTTGAGCAAATGGTTGAGAGGTTACCAGGGGTGGGTGAGAATGTGGATTTGATTGTCCATGATCTTATGGAATTGTGGAACAGGCTTGAGAGGCTGAATGGTTTACTCTTCCTCCTTATTCATAAGTTCATATGTTCATAAAGGCCTGTTTCCATACTGTAATTCTATGTAATAACTGCTTAATTGCTGAAAGCTATCATACAAGAATAAATAAAAAAAATTGTTACTTCTCCATTTTGTCACTTGGCTCTGACTTGATAATGGACAAGAATGGGTTAATTCATTCATTGAGTAGTTTGTCTCAAGCCTCTTGAGAAACTGGTGGTATGAGTGTTAATGTAATTCAAGCTGTTTGATTTAAGATGGACTGCTGAGCCAAATTTAGACATCATTAACTTTTAAGCACATGCTGCACAGTAAACCCTAGATCATTGTTTGATAGAACAGTTAAGGTGAAGCTTTCAAAGAATTGTCTGCTGCCCAAGATGAATATTCTTGTCAGGGTGTTAGTGTCAGTGTTCTAACACCTTTGATACACAAGGAGAAACTGTGCAGAATGTATACACAGCCAGCAAGAAGGCTGCAGAGAGTTCATGATATAAGGATTAGTCTTGACACGCTGTCTGACCTTTTCTTATTTCAGATTTTTATGTTTTGTTTTCATTACTGTGTCACACTTTCTGATTATGACAACACAAGGTATATCTTCAAACTTACCTCACTAAACATATAAGCAGAATCAAACTGTTATCAAATTTCTTTTCTACTGTAGTATGAAAATTACCCAGCCTGCTGCATGTAGAATTGTTCCAAAGATCAACCCTTTGTTCAAACTACCTAAGGCCAATTCCGATCTCTCTCAACTATTTCAGCTAATTGCTCACAGTGAAAGTGCAGTCTTATCATCAAGTCAATTCATCTTCTGAAATGTTCCCATTTGTTAATAAAAATAATGAAGTTTCAACCTTTCATTTGATCATTAATTTTAATTTTGCATTTAACTGAATGCTTCTAATGGTGAAACTCATAGTGTTGTTTCAAAATACATGAAAACAAGACTCATGTTTAGGTGAGTAATTGTTTTAATCTATGACACTAAATCTAAGGGTTTCGTATGGCCTGTCGTAGTGCTCAGCAGACTGACATCAATTCTCTGGGACAGGTGACACCAGAGGGTGTTACCTGCACAGACCACACAGTGGTTTTCATCGATGAGATTCATTGAAACAGCACTGGAGAAATGGCTTTCCCTCTTGAAATTTTTGGTGCACTTTGAAGTTTTTACCTCTGATAGACAGAAACAAAAAAAGTCTTAAGCCAACTTTAGTCTTGATTGTGCAATCAATAAATCCCACTTGGAACTATTAAGCAACTGTACCACCAGGTGCTCGGTTGTAATAAAAGAAACTTCCATGCCATTAGTTATATGGCCTCCAAAATTGCATAGGCCTTCAGACCAGAATGAGGAAGTACACTGAGGAAGTACACGCCCGTGTGGGCGGCACGGTGGCACAGTGGTTAGCACTGCTGCCTCACAGCACCAGAGACCCGGGTTCAATTCCCGCCTCAGGCGACTGACTGTGTGGAGTTTGCACGTTCTCCCCGTGTCTGCGTGGGTTTCCTCC
>NC_057712.1:14430021-14534402 GCF_004010195.1 Chiloscyllium plagiosum | reverse complement strand
CTCAACACTTGCTTCACCAGCAATAGCCTGGAAATTATTTATTGCACTTTAGGAGACCTTAATCACTTGGAGGCACCAATATTTTGTTCTATTCACCCTACCTTAATCCTTCACACCAGCCAAACCCCCTCTACTTCTGTCCTTACTCCCTGAAAATGGTAGGATTCAGACAATTTATCAGCATCCAGGGAAAGTCATTCACCCTAGATGAATCCTTAGTCATGGTAATTAAGGACTCTTTTTATATCCTACAATATTTATATTGAAAAGTACCACACCTAGAAGTTTCAGTTTTATATGACAGGTTTTGCATATGTACTGTAGGATGTTATCAAAAGTACAATAAATCATAATGATTGCATCTATCTAGCAACATTCATAACTCCTGATGTTCCAAAGTACTTCATGAATGTTGAAGAATTTTTGAAGCTTAGTCACTGCTATGTGCCAGATGACAAAACAAGTTCAATATATGTCAATTGCTTTCTAAAAAGCTATTGTATTTACAAATATATCCAAAATATCCAAGGCAATCATTTTCTGTTTTTAATTCTATTTCAGATGATTCTGTGTTTGGAAGTCATCCCTATTAAAGGTTATTACAACATTTAATGAGGCTCTGTATTAAAATTAATGTTTTCAGTGTGAATGGATTTGGATCTCCTTAACTGATTAAAAGAAGAATTGGATTTGCACAAAAATTAATGTGAAACAGGATTCACATTTCTTCCAAAGCATTAATAAAGGTTGCACATGCAATAACAAATACCAATAATCTTCGGTCATAGATCGGGAAATGTAGTTTTTGATTTGGGACTTGCAGGAGAACAAAATTTGTCAAAGAGGATAGCTCACCTTAATCCACAAAAGGAGAAGGGCATTACATGCTGACAGATGTAAAGATGCAGTAGATAATCACAGAAATACCAAATTGCTGGTATTCAGAAGGACACTATTTGGCCCATCATTTCCCACCAGCTCTCTGAATGTGCTTTATGACTCAGGGCTATTCTTCTGCTTTTTTACAAAATAAAAACTCAGAATATTGGTTCTATTTAAATGATAGTCTAATATCCTCCCAAACGCCTCAATTAAACCTGTATGCACCACATACTCAGACAGTGCATTCCAGACCCTAAATACTGGCAAGTATAGGATTCAGGAAAATGGCTATGACGTTCTTGAGCAGATTGGTGTATATAGAAAGAGGAAGTTTCGGCGGATTTAAAAGTGGACAAGTCCCCAGGTCTGGATGCATTGTATCCCAAGCTATTGGGGGAGATGAGAGAGTAAATTATAGGGGCCCTAATCCATTTTGTTCAAATGTTGCTGGCCACAGAGGAGGTGCCAAAGGACTGAAGGACAGTTAATGTGGATCCACTTTTTAAGAAGGGTGGTAGAGATACACTAGGAAATTATAGATGAGTATTTAACATCGGTGGTAGAGAAATTATTGAAGGAAATAATGAAGGAGAAAATTAATCTCCATTTAGAAAGGCAAGGTTTGCTTGAGGTAGTCATCATAGCTTTGTTAGAGGAAAGTCATGCCTAACAAATCTAGTAGAATTTTTCAAGGAAGTGGCTAAGTGTTTAGATGAGGGTAGAGAAGTTGATTTAGTTTATATGGATTACACATAGAGTCAAAAAGATGTATAGCAACGAAACAGACCCTTCAGTCCAACCCATCCATGCCGACTAGATATCCCAACCTAATCGAGTCCCACTTGCCAGCACACAGCCCATAGCCCTTCAAACCCTTCCTATTCATATACCCATCCAAATGCCTCTTAAATGTTGTAATTGTACCAGCCTCCATCACTTTCACTGGCAGCTCATTCTATGCACGTACCACCCGCTGCGTACCTATGCCCTGTAGTTCTGGACTCCCCCACCCCAGGGAAAAGACCTTGTCTACTTACCATATCCATGCCCTTCATGATTTTATAAACCTCTATAATGTCACCCCTCAGCCTCCGATCCTCCAGGATTAATAGCCCCAGTCTATTCAGCCTCTCCCTACAACTCAAATCCTCCAACCCTGCTAATATCCTTGTAAATCTTTTCTGAACCCTTTCAAGTTACACAACCTCCTTCTAATAGGAAGGAGATCAGAATTGCACGCAGTATTCCAAAAGTGTCCTAACCAATGTCCTGTACAGCCACAACATGACCTCCCATCTCCAATACTCAGTACTCTGACCAATAAATGCCTTCTTCACTATCTTATCTACCTATGACTCTACTTTCAATGAGCTATGAAATCCCACATGAGAGACTGATAAAGAAGGTGTAAGGTCATGGGATCCAGTCTAACTTGTTAAGATGAATCCAAACTTGGCTTAGTGGCAGGAAATGTTTGAAGGTTGTTTGTGTAATTGGAACCCAGTGTGCAATGATGTACCACTTGGATCATTTCTTGGTCCCTTATAGTTTGCAATATTCATTAATGATGTAGATGAGAATGTGTGAGGGGTGATAAGTAGGTTTGTGGATGACCAAAAGTTTTGCTGGATGTTTGACAATGAGGAGAAAGGTGTGAGGCTACAGGAAGATATAAATGAATTGGGCAAATGGAATTTAGCCCAAATAAATGCGAAGTGATCCACTTTGGAAGATGAAACAAGACAAAGGCTTACTCAATGAATGACAACACATGAGGAAACTCAGAGGAACAGAGAGATCTTGACGTTATTGTCCACAGATCACTCCAAGTTGTAGGACAGTTTAAAAAGGAAATTAAGAACACGTAAGGGAAAGCTTCAGTCATGGCATAGGTAATGAGAGCAGGGAGGTCATGCTGGAGCTATACAGAACTTTGGTTAGTCCACAGCTGGACTACAGTGTGCAGTACACGATGGGAAGGATATGATTACACTGGAAGGGAGTTCAGAGGACATTCACCAGGATGTTGCCTGGGATGTAGCATTTCAGTGATGAAGAGAGGCTGGATAAGCTCAGAATGTTTTCTTTGTAGCTGAGAAAGTTGAGGGGCAGACCTGATAAAGTGTACAGGATTATGAGGGGCATGAACAGGATGAATATGAAGCAGCTTGTCTTCTTTGTTGAAGGTCAATAAAAGTGGGCATAATTTTAAAGGGAAAGGTTGAGGGAGGATTCAAGGAAAAGTGTTTTCACCCAGAGCATGGTGTGGGTCTAGAATGCTTTGCTTGGGAAGATAGTTGAGGTATGAAACCTTTAAAAGATACTTGTACAAGCATTTCCAGTGTCAAAACATTCAAAGCTATGGGCCTGGTGCAGAAAAGTGTGATGAATGTAGGTAGTAATATATTTTTGGTGGGATAGACTTGATGGGTTGAAGTCTGTACTGTATGATTTTGTGATTCTGTGTTATTTTTCTCATTTGTTTCTTTTACAAATTACATTATAGTCATTCCCTCTTCTTCTCAATCCTTTAAGGAACTATTTCCCCACATCTATTCTGTCTAACCCCCCTCGTGGTTTTGAAAACCTCCATGACATCTTCTCTTTAGCCTTCTCCTCTCCAAACTTGTACTTCCAAATAAACCCGATGATAACCTGGTGTTGTGTGATTTTTAACTCTCTTCAAGGAGCACAGTCCTAAATTCTCAAGTTTCTTATCACTGGAACTATTCCCGTAGAACTATTCTGCACTCTCTCCAATGTGCTCACAGCCTTCCTTTATGTGTAGTGCCCAGAACAGCACATAGAAAGGCAGCACAGTGGCTCAGTGGCTAGCACTGCTGCCTCACAGCACCAGGGACCCAGGTTCGATTCCAACCTTGGGCAACTGTGTGGAGTTTGCACATTCTCCCTGTGTCTATGTGGTTTTCCTCCAAGTGCTCCAGTTTCACCCTCACAGTCCAAAGATGTGCAGGTTAGGTGAATTGGCCAAACTAAATGGCCCATAGTGTTTAGGGATGTGTAAGATAGGTGCATGGGTCAGGGGGAAATATAGGATAAGGGAACTTGTTGGGTTGAAGGGCCTGTTTTCACACTGTAGGGATTCTATGATTCAACTCCACAACACTCCAGCTGAGGTCTTGCTTGAGTACAACATAACCTCCTTGTTCTTGTTCTCTACGTCCTATTCCTTAGCTTAGGATATTGTATGCTTTCTTAACTGTTTTCTCTACATGTCCTGCCATCTGTAGCAACTTATGCACATAATCACTTAGGTCGTTCTACTCCTGCACACCTTTCAAATGCTCTTTCCACTGAAGTGTGTCACACCACACTTCTCCACATTTAAATCCATCCACTACCTATCTGCCCATTCCACCAATTTGTCAATGCCTTTTTGTAGTTTTACAGCGTACTTTCTATGATTTACAATGTTTCCATGTATCCTCTTGGAATGTTCCCAAGATCGAGATGAAAAGCAAAATTCCCAACTTGACTAATTGAAGACGTCTACTTCAAATCTTCCTCCAGTCTGAAAATATCCATTGACTATTATTTTTTGTTTCTTAATCCTCAGTTAATGTTGTATCCATACTGGCATTGTCCCACACATTCCTTGAGCTATAACCTTTCTGACAAGATTCTCATGTGGTACTGTGTCAAACATATTTTGGAATGTCTCATCAATGGCATTATGCTCATCAGTTCTCTTTATTATCACTTCAGAAAAACTTCAGCAAGTTAGTAAAACTGGATTTTTCCTTAATAAACCCTTGCTGACCTTTCTTCAATTACCCAGATTTTTTCCATGTGACTTATTAATTCTATCCTGAATAATGGTTTGAAGAAGGTTCTCCACCATTGAAGTTGAGTGTAATGAGTGGAGCACTTGGATCAATCTGTCCCATGTCAAATGTCCCAGATGTGTGTGCCTCTGTCAAAGCCATTGAGATTCTAGATATGACATTGGATAATCAAACCAATCTCAGATCAGCTGCAGAAAGCTCAGTCCACAACTGAGATGCCAAATCTTTTTATCACTGAGGATTAGATTAGATTCCCTACAGTGTGGAAACAGGCCCTTCAGCCCAACAAGTCCACACCGACCCTCCAAAGAGCAACCCACCGAGATCCATTTCCCTCTGACTAATGCACCTAACACTATGGGCAATTTAGAATGGCCAGTTCTCCTGACCTGCACGTCTTCGTGACTGTGGGCGGAAATCGGAGCACCCGGAGGAAACCCGTGCAGACACGGGGAGAACGTACAAATTCCACGTGGACAGTCACCCGAGGCTGGAATTGAAGCTGGGACCCTGGTGCTGTGAGGCAGTAGTGTTAGCCACTGAGCTGACACAGATTTCATATGGTATGGCGAGACAGCTCACTAGACCTCATGACAGAAACACTTGAAAAAACTTGATGAAACTGAGACTTAGCTAAGAAAAACTAAGGCTCAGCCCCTTGTCATCAAATATGGAGAGAAGGAAATTAATCATTTCCAGCTGGCAACTCATTCTACCCACCTTATTGTCGATTCCAGAAATTGTTCTACTTATATCTGCAGAAATATCTGCAATCATTGCTAGAGAATCAATGACCTTAAGCAAGGTGTGAATTTGAACAGACTAGGAATGTTGACGTTGCCCCACAGTGCAGATCACAGACCATGAAAAAAAAATTGCTGATGAGACCAAAGTAAATTATTGGATAAGCGTTCCAACTGAGAAACAAAAATCACTACATGCTCCTCAGACGCTGTTGTGGAATCTGCTGACAGTAGATTTGTCACTTATAATCACAAATGCATCTGTTCATTATAAAGCTCATGAAGTGTGCAGCTACAAACTTGACAGTAAAAGTTACACAGATGTTGCACAAGCCTTAAGTCAATAATCTTAACTTCTGCTAAAAAGTTCAGTGAGTGTTTGGTTAGGTCAACAGAGGAATTGGTTATATATTCAAATAAGCTGCATGTTTGATGTAGGAGGCTTTGTTCAGACCCCAGCTGGAGTATTTTTTTAGATTAGATTAGATTACTTATCAATGTGGAAACAGGCCCTTCGGCCCAACAAGTCCACACCGACCCGCTGAAGCGTAACCCACCCAGACCCCTTCACCTAACACCACAGGCAATTTAGCATGGCCAATTCACCTAACCTGCACATTTTTTGGGTTGTGGGAGGAAACCGGAGCACCCGGAGGAAACCCACGCAGACATGGGGAGAATGTGCAAACTCCACACAGTCAGTCGCCTGAGGCGGGAATTGAACCTGGGTCTCTGGCGCTGTGAGGCAACAGTGCTAACCACTGTGCCACCGTGCTGCCCACAATTAGAATTTTGTAATTCTAATAATGCAGGAAAACCAACTGGAAAGGAACATTGTTTATCATTGAATACCAATGGTCCGTAGATCTGTTTGTTCTTATTATGTCCTCTAATCAACCAGTTTGGAGATCTAATTACACACCCATGGATCAGATGGGACTTGAACCCAGATCTCCCAGCTCAAAGCTATGGACACTGTCACTGCAACAGAAGAGCCCTTTCTGGCTCAGCTTTTCTTTTATACCTAGGTCTGTTTTATTTTTTATATATCTAGAAGTGCTCTTGCATACTACTGATATTTTTATCCCCGTCACTAAATCACTGTGACATTTTCGGTTTTGTTTTTAGCTATTAACTACCACCAATAATCACCCAATTGGATGTTTATATGCAAAGCTCATTAAGAGAAATGCAAATGATCACAAGGAAAGGGGTGGGTCTGTTTTATTTTTGTGTCACAACTGAATATTTTCTTTTCCCACCACCAAAATACTGTGACTTTTTCTTGATATTAACCACCATCAGTTAATCACCTGCGTAGCCAATTGAATACGAACATGCGAAGCCTGTTACAGGCAATACAAACCATCAAAAGGGAAGGAGGGGTAAGGAGACCAGGAAGAGACAAAATCAAAATGGAGCTTGATAGGGAAACAAAGCATTTATCCCCCCCAGTACATACTTCTCTCTAAAGGCATCATTAATGGGCATCTCCTTTATTTTATATTGCTGGAAAAGCACAGCAGGTCAGGCAGCATCCGAGGAGCAGGAGAATCGACGTCTCGGGCTTAACCCCTTCATCAGATTCCTGATGAAACGTTGATTCTCCTGCTCCTCAGATGATACCTGACCTGCTGTGCTTTTCCAGCACCACATTGTCAGCTCTGATCTGTAGTCCTCACTTCCTCCTTATTTTGTACTGGGTCTGCTTTTTTTTTTGTTATTCCATCCAAAAGTGTTACCACACACAATCCATTGGCTTTCCAACCGTCAGATCACCTTGACATAGTTTTTCCAACTACTGACCATCATCAGTAAATCACCCTATGCAGCCAATTATGCTAGCCCATTAAAAGTGAAGGAGGGATAAGGAGAGCAGGAAGGGGAACAGGTCAACATAGAGTTGGAGGGGGAAATAAAGCACCGCATCCCCGGTAGCGCCCACCTCTCTCTAAAGACATCGAAAGCATTGGTAGACATTGCATATGGATCTGTTCTTTATATATATTGAGTTTGCTTTCTTGAGTTTTTTATTTATATCTGGAAGTGTTATCACACTCAAGCAAAACAGCTTTCCTGCCACCAAATCACTGTGACATTTTTTTTAAACTATTAATTGCCACCAGTAACTTGACATCTGTGCTAATTTCAATTTATGTCGCAATGGGTCTACTTTATATTGTATCCAGAATAAGAAAGGTGCTAACAAACAGGAATGAGCGACTGTCAAATCACCAAATCACCGTGACTTTTTTTAACGCTCCTAACCACCACCAGTAAACTCCTGTGTAGCCAATTAAATATTTACAACCAGAGCTGATTAAGGGCCATGTCAACTGTCAAACTGAGGGGGAAGTCAGGAGAGAGGGAATGGTCTGCTTTATGTATTTTTAAACCTATTTTCTAATCAACCCACTCAGCGGTGTTATTACAGGTAGTTCTCCCATAACATGCGTTTATTGAATGCGATTTGGTCAAAATGTGAATTTGTGATTTGCGGACATTTTTTGAGGTGAAAGTGAGTACTGCAGATGCTGGAGATTAGAGTCCAGAATGTGGTGCTGGAAAAGCACAGCAGGTCAGGCAGCATCTGAGGAGCAGGAAAATCATGTTTCAGGCAAAAGCCCTTGATCAGGAATGAGGCTGGGAGCTTCAGGGGTGAAGAAATAAATGGGAGGGAGGTGGGGCTGGGGGTAAGGTCGCTGAGAGTGCAATAGGTGGATGGAGGTGAGGGTGAAGGTGATAGGTCAGAGGGGAGGGTGGAGTGGATAGGTGGGAAGGAAGATGGGACAGGTCATGTTGACGTATGCAAGAGCACTTCTAGATATATAAAGTTGGCACTGGGGTAAGGTGGTTTTCACCAATTTCCTCATTTCCCCTTCCTCTCCCCCCACCTTACCCCAGTTCCAACCTTCCAGTTCAGCATCATCCTCATGACCGGTCCCATCTGTCCATCTTCTTTTCCCCCTATCTATTTCACCCTCTCCTCTGACCAGGCAGCACAGTGGCTCAGTGGTTGTCACTGCTGCCTCACAGCGCCAAAGACCCTGGCTTCGATTCCAGCCTCGGGCAACTGTGTGGAGTTTGCACATTTTCCCCGCGTCTGCATGGGTTTGCTCTGGTTTCCTCCCACAATCAAAAAGATATGCAGGTCAGGTGAATTGGCCATGTAAAATTGCCCGTAGTGTTAGGTACATTAGCCGAGGTAAATGTAGGTGAATGGGTCTGGGTGGGTTACTCTTCAGAGGGAGGGTGTGGACTTGTTGGGCCGAAGGGCCTGCTTCCATACTCTAAGGAATCTAATCTATCACCTTTCCCCCACCTCCATTCACCTCAGCCACCTTTCCCCCAGCCCCATCTCCCTCCCATTTATCTCTCCACCCCCGAGACTCCCAGCCTCATTCCTGATGAATGGCTTTTGCCCAAAATGTCAATTTTCCTGATCCTCTGACTTTTTTTTTTGAGTAAGGCAAACTCCCATTAAGTGGCACCAGCTGAACAGTAAAACCCAGCTTCAGGATCCTCTGCGTGCAAAATTCGAAATTCAGTGTGCTTGGTTAAAACAGCAATGCAATCAGCTCTGCAAGACTTGAAACTTAGCTTGAAACTGGGAATTGTAGTCCACATTTAGAAGGAACTTTATTTCAAACCAGGGAAGAATCTTGGGGAGGATGGGAATTCTGCATTGGAATCACGTGGTCACCTCGCACACTTTCTAGTGAAGAGCTTCGTGGAAGGTACAGTGCTATAGTCAGTGATTTTTAGATTAGATTAGATTACTTACAGTGTGGAAACAGGCCCTTCGGCCCAACAAGTCCACACCGACCCGCCGAAGCGCAACCCACCCATACCCCTACATTTACCCCTTACCTAACACTACGGGCAATTTAGCATGGCCAATTCACCTGACCTGCACATCTTTGGACTTTAGTGTTAAAGTGCTAAATTTACCGTATTATTTAAGTACAATAAATGATTTAAATATTTATTTAGACTGTGCTATCATTTATGTTTGGCTAACTACTTTTTGTGTTTCGATTTTTACTGATATTCTTGGTAGTTCGCCCCAACCCTGTTTTTTCCCACAGGCTTTGATATTTATATTGTGCGATTTTGTTTAACACTGTGTTGCACGGGAACGTAATTACCGTGTTATAGGAGAACTACCTGTACTCAACTTTGGAACAGGTGAAACTTGAACCTGAACCTCCTGGCTCTGAGGTAATGATACTACCACTGTGCCACAAGAGCTGCAGATCTGCTTCATTCTTCATTTCTTCATATTCTAAAAGTGCTGTTATGCATAACTGTGCAATTTCCCCACTACCAAAATAATTATGATATATATTTCATTTTAACTGCATTTTGGAAAGGCAAATCAGAGCAGGACTTATGTAAGGTGTGCTGCTGAACAAAGAGACCTTGGACTGCAGGTTCAATAGCTCCTTGAAAGTAGCACTGCAGGTAGATAGGGTGGAAGATCAGGAATGAAGAAGGGCTTATGCCCAAAACGTCGATTCTCCTGTTCCTTGGATGCATTTTGACCTGCTGCGCTTTTCCAGCAACACATTTTCAGCTTAGAGGGATATGGGCCAAGTTGGCAAATGGGACTAGATTAGGTTAGGATATTTAGTTGGCAAAGACGATTTGGACCACAGGGTCTGTTTCCGTGCTGTAAGACTCCAAGATTCTATAACTGTCACCAGTAATCACGGTGTAGCCAATCAAGTATTTACAAACAGACCCCATTATAGTTGGTTTTCAAAACCTATTTTACAATCAACATGCTCAGCAATGTTATTACACATCTCTGGAGCATGTGGGACTTGAAAATTGTCCTCCTGACTCAAAGGTAGGGACACTACTACCACAAAACCACTGCGGGTCTGCTTTGCTTAATCATCTTTTCATTAACTTACTTTTCTATTCAGAGATATTATCACACATCTCTGGAGTAGGTGGAACTTTTTTTCAGATGATGAGTTCCAGCTGGGTAGGCCATTGCATGTTAGAAAGGAGTTTATACTCAATAAGCTCCATAAGGAGATTAATTAGTGATTCCTCCATGGGCTTTACGGGGTTATCACCGAAATGATTTAAATACATAGTCAAAGGAAGACAGTCATTAACCTCAAGAGGGAATGAAGATCGATAAAAACATGATTTCTGCTCTTGGGATTCCCACAGATTCTCTTCCAATGCTCCATAACCATTTTGATGGGAGATGAGCAGAAATTAGACAATACTTGTTTCTGTTTGATTTCTAATAATTGAAGTGATAGGAGAGTGGAGTATTCTGTATCAATTCTAACCCCAGGCATTTACATTGTTAGCCTTGCTTTTTCTTTCAATGCAGAGGAAACTTGGAGATGATTTGTTGAACTTTTCAAGATTGTGAAGTAGACTGGAAAAGTAAATCACGATACATTTTTCACTACAGGTGATGGGTTCACATATTCCAAAATTCAAAATAATGAAGCAAGCCAAATAACATTTTTTTTCACCCAAGGGAAGAAGAATCAATAGCTGCTACACCAGAAAAAAGGAAAGGGTGCAATGATTTGACATTACAAATCATATTCTACCCAAGGTCATGTATGTAGAATACAAGTGATGTAAAACCTTGATCATGTGGTACACTTTGAAGCTATGAATGTCAACTTCAAATGATAAATTATCCCTCAGCTTAAAAACTCTGGTATAGTCCTTGATTAGCAATATGTCTTCTAGTCCAGTTATTCTGCTCGTGACGTTACTGTCTTTTTGTACACCTTTTAAACATCTATCACATTATTGGACAGTCTTTGATAAGATGAGCACACCAAACAAATTAAAATCATACACTCTCCAACCAAAGCTATGCTTATGGCTGTTAGTTTGCTCACATCTGACCTTCAGTTGCTTGTCCAGTTTATTTAGTCAGGCAGCGCACATTTTCGTTTTCCCCACTTGTTTATGTTCCTTTTTATAAGTGCATGGTTTATCCTTATTATTGATGTTCTCCTCCCATTTTATGCTCTGCCTTCAGCCAGAAAATTCAGATTTCATGCTCTCTCTGCTCACAGTCTTCATGCCATTCTCAGAGGGAAGTGCTGAATCACCTCCCTCCTACTCCTTGACAGCTCAGAAAAAATATATAGTCTCAGACAATCTGGAAGCAAACACATTCCAGTCTCATTGGCACAGATCGCCTGGCATAGATCGAGGTTAGAAATCCTCCTTTGTGAGGGGATTTTAGGATCAACATATTCACTCTGTTGCTGACTTCACAGAAGTTATAGTTTGCAAGGGAGGGATTGCGAGCAATGAGCTTTTGGCATTTAAAAAGGGCAAAAAAAATGTCAATTGAAGCTTGTCAGGTTGGCTGGTGATGTTAGATCACCCTATAAAAGAGAAAAGGTCGACATAGATGATTCTCAGGAGGTTAGTTGCAATAATATAAAAACACATATCACGGGTGCACTATGAGGCTTAATGCTTAGATTGGTGCCACACCTATATCTGTTAATTAGTTGTATATAGTCAAATTAGAGGAGGCAATGGCTTGGTGGTGTTTTTGCGAGACTGCTAATCTAGAAATGCAGATAATGTCCTGGAGACTTGGGTTCAAATCCTGCCATGGCTGGTGGTGGAATTTAAATTCAATTAAAAACAAACCTGGAATCAAAAGTCTAATGATGACCTTGTGTTGATTGTCAGGAAAAGCTGACTTGGTTCACTAATATCCTTTAGGGAAGAAAGCTGTTATCAATGTTATGTTGTACTGAATTTATTTGATTGTGCTAAAGAAAATAACACCATATTGATACATTAAAAAACACCCAGGAATGATCAAATCTGCTTGTGTTATGACCAAGCTGTGGACAATAATTTGTGTCATGCCAATGTTTCCCTTCAATATAAATGAGCTGGGGATCAAAGGTTACTTGTGCAATATCAATGGAAACTTTACAAAAATGGAACAATCACTGGAGTAGAGTGAGTTCATTAATCCATTCCTTCATATAAACTTGGAATATTGATTCTGCCTCAGCCGCTGATGCTCTCTAAACCTGTCATAAGTTCTCAAGTTGCCTCAGGAGCCTGCATTGTGAACTCAAACTGGATCACAAAATCAATCATGGGCTCAAACTAGAAGCTTGCTTCATGTTATTGTGGGATATTAGACATTGGGTTGACTCCATTGTCTTGACATAACATTAATTAAATTTAGCAAGATTTGCACTTATCTAGTTTATTTCATGAACAAAGAATGTCGATTTATACTTTACAGATAACAATGTACTTTTGAAGTTTTCCAATGGTACAAGCAAGTCTGATCATTCCTGGGTGCATATGTATAGATAATGGTTTGTGTAATGTGAGAAAGTGAGAGGCTAATTTGAACAGTTTGGAAAATTAGAGATCTGATTTGCATTTTGGAATTCTGAACTAGAGAATAGTAGTTCCACAGCAGAGAGGGAGCAGTGGAAAGTTGCAGCATTACAGCAAACCACACCTGGCGCACTATGTCCACAGACATTGTCGTAGGAGGCTCAGGATATCACACCAGCTGGTAGTATTTGCAGCCTCTTGGATAAAATCCTACTGCCAACAAGAGCCAGTGCCACAACTTACCAGTGACTGTTAAATCAATCCACCACTGTGCCCAACACCTTTATTTCTGGATTTCCCGTGTCTCTGTCAGAAATACTTACAAGACATCAACACCAGCAGCCCTATAAATGCAGAATGCAAATGACTGGTGGGTATTGTTGCCAAGGCTGGCAATTGTATGAATTTTACCTGGGACACTATCAGCCATTAGAGCACAGGTTTATGGTTGGATAGCTTCTCACAGGTACAGAGCATCACTGACTGTATACACACAGCAACCACAGATCATCCAGGAGTGCTCACCAACTGCTTCACCTCCAGCAATACCCAGTTGGTGTGCAGTCAGATAAAAAGGATCTTTATGCAGACAAGTGCAAGATTCCCTGCCATGATGCTTTCCTCCTGCAGCAGTTTCCACTGGGTAGCAGACTTCCAGCTTGCTGTTCTGAGTCAGTACTTATAATGCCACTGTTGGCATCTTTAGAAGTCTGAGGAGTGAATGCCAGGATACATTGAACATCATCTTACCATCACAGGTGTTGTTGAGAAAAGCAGATCAGAATATGCAGAGCAAGAAGCAAGATGGTGAAAACCAGAAACAAAAACAGAAAATGTTCAAAATATTTTGCATCTGTGGCGAAAGGTGATTTGGGAAATACACCAGTGTTGCACATTGCTGCCTGGGATACCTTCAATAACAGTTTCTTAAGTCCCAGTACTGCATTTATTTATCAATTGCTTGCAAGAACTACTCTTGCCTCAGGTCCCTTAATAACAATAGCAGAAAGCAAGTAATCAAGTTTACCTTACACAGCCCCTGATTGCTTGCCACAGATTGATGTCTTCTCATTTATCATCACACAACCGAAAACGCCACTTGCCATCGAGCAAGCAAGAAAGGGCGATTTCAGAAAATGGTGTAAAATCATACTAAAAGGCTTCAAATAAGCAACAGAAATTTGCCACTATAACAATGTGTCCCTGGGCCAACTCCAAATCTTTGCTCTTCCTTTTCCTAGCACCAAGATAGTGCATCTCCTCTTCACAGAAACAGGATCAGGCTTTTCAGATCCCCGCTCTGTTAACTCAGATGCTCTTGATTCATATCCACTGGCCTCCGGGGTCGTGGGCACCACACTGAAGATTGCCTCACCCACACCATTGCAGGGACAGATTCAGCCTCAGAATGTAAGACAATCTGTTCAATACAGATTGAGGATAAGGTCATGGGTGAGAAGTGGGAGCACCTTTAGTCAACTCTTCACTTCCATTTCCCTTTGCTCATCAGCAGCCACATAGTCCAGCCACATTTGGCTGTTCGCAGTGAGCTGGAGAACATCTCGCTGGTGACTTAATGAACAACTAAGACTAGGGAATCATTTATTATTCTAATGATGACATTCCTAGTTGTCCTGGATGCCTGGATGCACTTGTCTGATTGCTGTATTATACAGGTGGACACACCCTCCATGAATCAAGACTTTATTCAAAGATCAGAAACAAGTTGGCACTCGTTCTTCAGAAAGTCCCCTTCAATCCCTCTGGAAGCACATACGGTATGGCTGGAACACTTGCCAGTATGTTAGACATGCCTGTCACTGTTTGAGAACTATCCTTTACATTGACTGGTATCTCGGTACAGAATCTCTGTAGATCTCTGTAGAGTTCATAAAGGTCTTTGCATGTCTTCCAATGCAAACTCATTGCTTCTGTTCCAGCCACATCCTGGTCTTGCTCATCTGTGAAATGTAAGTCATCCAGTTATCTACCTTCTTGCAGCAAACTGAAGGTATCAGAGCTACTGCATAATCTGTATAAATTCTTAGTTAGTGCATTCTCAGTTGGAATGAGAGGAGTGGATATCATCTAGGGAAGCTCATATGGACCATCATATTTCAATGGCTGGTGACATTGAATAACGTGACTATGTATTGTATGCCATGTGGTTATCTGAAATTTGATTCTGTTACTAAATAGCTGACAAGTTAATGTTTCCCTATCTCCAACAGCCAATGGGATTTCAGTGATTTTCAGGGAGTTCTCCTCTGTAGGTATTAGCTGCATGTTGGTTGCAGGGGCCATTGAAACTCACTGTCACTCTGTTCTGTTTTATATTCCCTTCTCCCACAAGAAAGGGAGCAGAACACTATAAGTGAGAGCAACAGTTTATTTTGAATAGCTAAATAGAGAGCATTTGTGAAGGTAACAATGAGGGTGAAGCATCACATGTGCAGATGGACAGAAGAGGATGTTCGGAACCGCATTGAGAGAGTGAGATAGCTGCAAGGTGTGAGGAGTGAGATGCTGAAGTAGGCTTGAAAATACAGCTTAACGGGGTTAGGGTGATGTGCACAAAAGGATACGCCATTCCCATTGTTTACTGTGATTATTGAATCATCTCGTGTTTGAGCCAAGAGTACAGCTCACTGCTCTTATCACTGATCCCCTGCTCAATGTACAATCATATCTTCTATGTGACACCACAGTTTGTGCCTCTTGCCAGCGTTCCACCCCGAAGTCCTTAGAGCCCTGAACAGAACAGGGCATCACCTTTGACCATCTTCAGTCCATTGCAAGTGTTTTGTCTTCCATTCAGTTGTTTCAGCTTATATCCATACAGTGTAGAAACAGGCCCTATAGCCCAACAAGTCCACACCGACCTTCTAAAGAGTAACCCACCCATTCCCCTACTTAATGCACCTAACCTACACATCCCTGAACATTATGGGCAATTTAGCATGGCCAATTCACCAAACCTACACATGTTTGGACTGAGGGAGGAAACCCCACACAGACACAGGGAGAATTTGCAACCTCCACACAGACAGTCACCCGAGGCTGGAATCGAATCTGAGTCCCTGAAACTGTGAGGCAGCAGTGCTAACCACTGAGCCACCATGCCACCCTAAAATTTGAATCAAATTCCACCATTTGCTGTGGTGGGAATTAAACCTGGGTCCCCAGAACATGAACTGAGTTTCAGGATTAATAGTCTAGTAATAACACCACTAGGCCATCACTTGACAGAATATTCAGGACATTCCTTTAAATATTGAAATAATAACCACTTCATATCAGTACAAGTGGAAAAGGTGGTTAAGAAGGCATATGGCATCTTTGCCTTAATCAGATGGGGCATTGAGTATAGGAGTTGGCATGTTATGTTGCAGCTGTATAAAACTTCAGCCAGGCCACATTTGGAGTACTGTGTGCAGTTTGTGTTATCACACTATGGGAAGGGCATGCACTCTTTGGACAGGGCACAAAGAAATTTAACCAGGATGTTGCCTAGATTGGAGGATCTTAGCTTTAGGGAGATGTTTGACAAACTTGGACTGTTTTATCTAGGGTGAATAGTCAGACTCTTTGAAATGTCAAATACTAGGGGACTTAGGTTTAAGGTCAGAGGGGGGAAATTTAAAGGTGATGTACAAGGTAAGGTTTTATGCACAGGATAGTAGGTCTGGAATTTGAGGGAGCTGATAGAAGCAGATACGATAGCAATGTTTAAGAGGTATTCAGACAGCTATATAAACAGGCAGGTTGATTTTAAGGCAGATGTGTCGAGCAGTCTACCAGAACCACTAACCACTAGAGTAAACAGTTTGTGAGGCCTTGTTTTTTTTTCTAAGTTGGAACAATAGAAGAATCCTTGATGGGCGTGGTCAAGCTCCTGCAGAACCAGGATTTTCAGTTTTAACTTTCAGCAGTTGATGTTGGGGTCTTGAAGAAGTGGAAGTTGTTTTTTTGTCCCTCTCTCAGTTACATTCAGAAGCCGCGGATTCTCTTCCTACTATTGGAGTTGCATGTGAGACAATCTGCATTCTGAATTAGCCTTTTTCCAAGGACATGTGAAGTAAATGCACAGAGGATGGTATCCCGCCACCAAGTCACCCTTTATTTGTGCACAGTATACTGTGGCTGGTGAGCCAGCTCAGAGTCAGTCCACTGAACTGAGGAGATTCTTGATTTCCTGTTAATATTGGCCAGCCAGGGCTTTCCTGAATGGTGCAGGTTAACAATGCCAACCAAGGACCTCACAGGCAATGAGATCCACCTGGTTCCAATCACTACAGTATGTTTATGGGATGTTACTACATTGAAACAGTTATTTAGTAATAGTTACTGTATCTATTATTCTATTAGATTTTCCAACAGAGCTAAGTTATTCCAATTCATTCTTTCTTTCATTGTATTTTAACTACAGTGAATGAATAGAGTGTGTCTTGTTCTAAATCTGGCAATCAAATTACATCCGAAACGCAAAACATGTTACATTTAGCTTTAAAATAAGAAAAAGTTAAGGTCTTGACTATCTTCAGAATATTTTGAGGGATTTGTTCTGGTCCACAATGGTACGTGTGTGCAGGCAGATGGGATTAGTTCAGAATGGCCTCAAGGCCGGTATAGACATGATCGACTGAAGAGCCTGTTCCTGTGCTGTATTCTTCTGTGTTCTATATTCAATCACTAAGACCACTGATATTAGTTAAATAAGGAAGTCAGAAGAAAAATGACAATAAGGTGGCTGCTTATTTCTGGGTTTCTCATTGGCTCCTTACATGGATGCAAATTAAAATCCAGTCCGAAATGGTCATTGATTTGAAGAGTTTGGTTAGTTGAAGCCAGTCGGTTTAATCACTCCCAATACAATATACTGGGAATAAGGTAATAGTACGCAGTTAAGATTACCCAGTGTGTTTCAGCTAGATTTTGCAATAGGTTTGGTTTACATGAAATGTACATTTATTGAAATGCTGACAGTCAAACAATGGGAGATGAACTTACTCTGTTCACAAATTGCAGCTGTTCCTTCAAATATTGTAGAGTGTAGTGAGGTATAACTTTCTCTGCATTCTGATAAAGGACCACTTGTCTGCACAATTTCACATTGCTGAGAATCTGAAGAAATAAGATTCATACACAAGTCGGGTTTTGTGGAATTGAATTACAATAACAAGTAAAAGTATGTGGAAACCTAGGATTTTAAATGAAACAATCTGGGGTTTCTTATAAAATGGAGAGCAATGAAAGAAAATGTGGGTGGAAGTTTTAGAGAAATAATTTTATGTGCATCATGTAGTTTACACAACAGGGTGCATGATGGATGATTTAGGTGTGATTTTTATCATAATTGACAAGCCATTTACAGGAAGTTACCATTACACTAATGGGCAATTGAAAAGATTTTAAATCTTAACCCAGTGAGTATGGGATGGGAATTGTAATTTGCATCACAATGACGGCTGCATGAGTATTGGGCATTAAAATCACAGAATCTCTACAATATGGAAAGAAGCTATTTGGCCCATTGAGTCCACACTGACCCTCCAAAGAGCATCCTACAGAGATCCAGCCCCATAGCACATGGTTAATCCATCCATGGACATAATGGACAATTTAGTGTGGCTAATCCACCTAACCCGCACATTTTGAACTGTGGGAGGAACCTTGTGGACACGGGGAGGCTGTGCAAACTCCACACAGGCAGTCACCTGGGGATGGAATCGAACCTGGGTCCCTGGTGCTGTGAGGCAGCAGTGTTAACCACTGAGACACCATGCCAACCAATAAATTCCAGTTATTAAAGATTAATTTGATGATCTTAGTTGAATAAACAGAAGGGGCAAAGGATCTTAGATTTATGTCAATGGTAGTAAACTTAATTTGTTAATTAGATGGTTATAGGCAGAATAGGTTCAGCATACATTATGTCTGTTAATTCGTAAAACTGGTAAAATACAAGGCAACTGTGGAAATAAAAGATGATACTGCAGTATAAGTGAACATCAATTTCAAAAATGTTAGTTAATGTCTCTCTTTATCTGGCTATTCTAAAGCCCAGGAATCCTGACTACCACTATGGTTAAACATAGAAATCTTACTAACATTGGAGCTACATAACCTCCTAAAAGCTTTCAATGACTAACCTTTTTCCTGTGAGTCGATTAGTCAGTTGTTCTTCATTCCATTTCCCTTAAAAAGGAAAGTGGCCAGATTTAGTTTGAACTACTGCTGAAAATTTTTAAGAACCTCCCCCCTGATCCAAATTCCCCCTCAGCATTACTGATTATGTTTTTGTTTATTCCGAAGCGCAATGATTCAATCAATCTTAGTAGACTGCAATGATGAAAAGTCACAGCTAAAATATATATTCTGTTTCTCTCTACACCGATGCTATCAGACCTCTGCATATTTTGAGCACTTTTTGTTTGTATTCTAATCAATGGAATCTCTCCTCATAATCTAATCCTCAGAGTCTGATTGTACTGCACCGAAGCAGTGCTGCATTCCTTCCAAACCCCTATGTCCTTTATATACTGCAAACAGTTTACTCATCAGGACTTGGGGACAACTTGATTAGGGAATGTAACTTTATATTAGAAGACCACAGAAGGCAATTTTTCAGTGAGGCATACCAGGGAGCAGACATCTAAGATGATAACTGAGGAGAGATTTGAAGCAACATGGTGGCTCAGTGCGAAGCACTGCTGCCTCACAGCACCAGGGATCCAGGTTCAATCACAGCCTATATAGAGATAGTACACTCTTTCCATGTCTGTGTAGGTGTGCTCCAGTTTCCTCCCACAGTCCAAAGATGGGCAGGCTAGGTGACAGGCCAATGCAGGTTACAGGGATTGGGTAGGTGGCTGGGTCTTGGTGAGATGGTCTTCAGAAGGTAGTTTGGACTTGATGGGCCAAATGGCCTGCTCCCACACTGGAGGAATTCTATGACTTGTTCCGAGTTCCCACCCCGTGATCCATTGTGTCTCCACCACTGGAAATATAAATTGCTTCCTAACCAATTGGTTGGTCTCTCTCCATTTAACGGTAGTCTCATAATTTGCTGTTAATTCTGATGTTAGGTATATTATAGACCTGTTCAAAATTTAAACACAGTGACAATAAATGAGTGGTGATTTCGTTCCAAATCAGGACGATGTGTGGCTTGGAGAGGAACTTGCATTTGATTGTGCTCCGATGCATCTGCTGTACTTGTCTCTCTAATTGTTGAAAGTTGCAACACCACATTCAAGATTCAGGAACAGTTCCTGCAAATTGGAGAGTGGCTAATGTTATCCCACTTTTCAAGAAGGGAGGGAGAGAGAAAACAGGGAATTATAGACCGGTTAGCCTGACATCAGTGGTGGGAAAGATGCTGGCCTCAATTATAAAAGATGAAATTATGATTCATTTGGATAGCAGTAACAGGATGGGTCAGAGTCAGTATGGATTTACGAAGGGGAAATCATGCTTGACTAATCTTCTGGAATTTTTTGAGGATGTAACTATGAAGATGGACAAGGGAGAGCCAGTGGATGCAGTGTACCTGGACTTTCAGAAAGCCTTTGATAAAGTCCCACATAGGAGATTAATGAGCAAAATTAGGGCACATGGTATTAGGGGGCAAAATACTGACTTGGATTGAAAATTGGCTGGCTGACAGGAAACAAAGAGTAGTGATAAACGGCTCCCTTTCGGAATGGCAGGCAGTGACCAGTGGGGTACCACAAGGTTTGGTGCTGGGACTGCAGCTGTTTACAATATACATCAATGATATAGATGAAGGCATTAAAAATAATATTAGCAAATTTGCTGATGACATAAAGCTAGGTGGCAGGGTGAAATGTGAGGAGGATGTTATGAGTATACAAGATGAACTAGACAGGCTAGGTGAGTGGACGGATGCATGGCAGATGCAGTTTAATGTGGATAAATGTGTGGTTATCCACTTTGGTGGCAAGAACAGGAAGGCAAATTACTATCTAAATAGAATCAAGTTAGGTAAAGGGGCAGTACAATGAGATCTGGGTGTTCTTGTACATCAGTCAATGAAAACAAGCATGCAGGTACAGCAGGCAGTGAAGAAAGCTAATGGCATGCTGGCCTTCATAACAAGAGGAATTGAGTATAGGAGCAAAGAGGCCTTTCTGCAGCTGTACAGGGCCCTGATGAGACTGTACCTGGAGTATTGTGTGCAGTTTGGTCTCCAAATTTGAGGAAGGACATTCTGGCTATTGAGGGAGTGCAGTGTAGATTCACGAGGTCAATTCCCCAAATGGCAGGACAATCATATGTTGAAAAATTGGAGCGACTGGGCTTGTATACGCTTGAGTTTAGAAGGATGAGTGGGGATCTGATTGAGATGTCTACAATTATTAAAGGATTGGACACTCTGGAGGCAGGAAGCATATTTCCGCTGATGGGTGAGTCCAGAACCAGAGGAAACAGTTTAAAAATAAGGGGTAGGCCACTTAGAACAGAGTTGAGGAGAAACTTCTTCACCTAGAGAGTGGTGGATATATGGAATGCTCTGTATCAGAAGGCAGTGGACGCCAAGTCTTTGCATACTTTCAAGAAAGAGATGGATAGAGCTCTTAAAGATAGTGGAATCAAGGGTTATGGGGATAAGGTAGGAACAGGATACTGATTGTGGATGATCAGCCATGATCATAATGAATGGTGGTGCTGGCTCGAAGGGCCAAATGGCCTACTCCTGTATTTCTGGTCTATTGTCTATTGAAAGGTGTTATCAAAGGAGCCTTGGTGGGTTGCTGCAAAGTATCATGTAGAAGCATTTACTACTGCCACAGTACATTGTACATTGTCACTGTGTGGTGTTGAGTATCTTGTAAATTGTTGTAGCTGCCCTCTCCAAGTGGCGAGAATTTGATCAAAACATCTGGCAAATTGATGGAGGATTCTTTTGCTAAGCCATGATAACATCTTCTGGAATACAAGACACAAGGACAAAGAGGAGAAAATAGAACAGATAGAATTCAAAAATGCAGAATTACAGAGGAACGCCAGTGATAAAGGTGGCTTTGGATTAGTGAGCTTTTGAGGTATCAAGTATCAAGAGCCCAAAAATTTCAAGTGTGCAAAACTGTTGTACCAGAGACAAAGTTGACATGGTGTAAGCAAGAATGTCAGGCATTAGAATGTAGGTGGGATGAAGAAAGAAAAACAAGGGTCAGAAAGGAAACAGACTCAGAGTATTGCAACAGAAATAGAAATAGTGGGAGAACCTCAGCAGGTCTGGCAGTATCTGTGGAGAGAAAGCAGAGTTAATATTTTGAGTCCAGTGACCATTCTTCAGTTTATTGCAAAATGAGTTGCATATTGCTTGGCCCAAACACAGGAATGGAAACACCAATTGTGTATGGCTAGGAGTACTTGCTGTTTGATGGGACCTGGGGAGATGGTACGTGGTATTGGACATCTATGCCACTTAGCCTGGATCCTCTGGTTACTGGAGAGACTCAGTGAAGGTTCCCATGAGGCAAGACAAATATATGACTGATGGAGACAATCCATTGATTTTAGAATGCTGCTTGATAAATGGTCACAAGTTAGAATAATAGCACACTCAAATCCCAAAGTGATGACTTGGTAATTTCATGTATTGCAAGGAACTTGCCTCTTTCAGAAAGGTGATTACAAGTTATTATGGATGGTAATAACACAGGACAGAACAGTGAACATCATGGGACCCATTTTTAGAATAGTTACAAAAAGTGTGGAGAGATATTTCCTCTTTGGAAACAATAAAGAAATTGTAAATATGCTGAATATTATCCACAACCAGCCATTGCTCAGTTCTTCATTGAACAGTCTACATAGCTGTCAATCTCACCCTTCGTGAAAGGTGGCTTTCAGTCAGGAACCACTTAATGAGACAAAATATCTTTCTACCCATTTTCTCATAAATATAGAACAAAAGGGAGATTTTTGGTTAAGTCTAACTTCTGAATCAGACTTTCCTGCTTGTTTAAACTACTTGACTTTCCTGCTGCTCATAACCTAAGCTTTTATTTTCAACATCTTAGCTTCTGTCTTTATACAAAAACTTCCTTCTTTCCTTGTAATTCACACTGTTCCACCCGCAAGTGAATTCTAGCCCACCCAAGCTGTATTGCGCCTGTGTCAGACTCTTCTTCATCCAATCCCAGATGCCATGTATTATCGTAGCCCTCATTTTTTAAATCTAGCTCCAACTTTTCTGATAATGCTATAAATTTAGACTTGGTCAATGTTTATAAATTACACAAGGATAGATCTCTCCTCTTCAGCAAAGTTGTAGCCATTGACAAGGCCTTTTTAGTTTTCAACATGTATCATAAAATTCTGAGAAAATCTTATCACTTTTAACCTCAGCAAGTCACAACATTTGTATTTGCTTGTGGATTGCATATAATGTTTATCATGACTCCAGACGAGACTTGACTCCTCACTAAGTCCCCAAAGACAGAATCTGTGTATTTCAGTTACTTTTCAGCAGTGAAGCTATCTGGCGCACTCTTTAAAAAATGATCTACCCTCTCTCCTCTACAACAAGTCCTCAGAACTGCATTTCATTAGCCCCTGAACTGCCCTGTATGATCAGTTAGAAACCTTGCACTTGGTAGTGCGCTCATCACATGGGATTAATTTTGGAGTAATCAATTGTACCAAACACTGAGAAGTCTCCGAACTCCTGAAAGTTAAGATATTCTCATTCTCACAGAAAGCTGGCTAGCAGCACAAGCTACATGTAACAAAAAAAAAGGGAATTAATCTCAAGAGAAAGAGTAGAGGGGGAAAGAACAAAACTGTAGGTCTGTGATAGAGAAAGATAAGAGATTAAAATGGCAAAACAGTAAATGATGCATGGTAAAACAAAACCAACATTTGGACAATTAAATAAACAAAAGATGGGGTTTTGAACAGGTATAAATGGCAATAATGGAATCATTAACAACAACTACTTTACAAAATAAATTATAATAGCAGTTATGGTTTTAAATTGATGAACTCAATGTAGAGTCCAGAAGGCTGCAAATTGTCAGACTGAAATCTGACAGTTTCCATTGAACTTCATTAGAACAGCATCAGTGGACAAGAACAGAGAATAGGTTATGGAGCAGAACTGTAGGAAAATAAATGGAACTCCTTTGCGAGGTGTTTGCTCAGCTGTCGGGTCGAAATTATTTATATAAACACGCTGTACGTGAAAGAATAGTCCCTACAAAGTAAAGTTTTACACCATTTAGAATAATGCCACCAGCATTCACCTTAGCAACATTGTACATTCACACCCAAGGAAATTTCAGGGAAGCGTGAAGATTCATAAAAATATTTTGTGCCTGTCGCAGTCTGTAAAATTGCTATATTGTGCACTCAGGCAAAGAGACATCTATATCTTGAAACTCTGTTAGAGTTTTCCTTATGTCCATCTGTGCAGTTGATGGACTGTTTTCAAAATTGCAGTAAAAATGAGGAGGCTCATGTGGAGCACATACACAACACAGTCCTGCTGGGCTGAATGGCCTGTTACTGTTTAATTCTGTCTGTGAAAAATGGGGTAGGCAGCTTTTTCACCAATGTTTCCACCAATCTTCCTGTCAGAGTTACATCAGTTGACTCTGAGGAGTTTGCTCTCATCTCCCGAGGAGCTTGTGAGGGTGAAACCTCAGAAGGCAAATTTGATTGAATCACTAAGAACTGTTAGGCAGAAGAATGTGCGCCATTGTCAGAAGAAATGACATGATTAGAGCTATAATTATGTAGTAAAAATATGTTGTCTCAGTATCCCAGCTGTGGCCTTTCAAACAGAAAATTATTCATTTGTGTAGGACCTATTCTCAATCTTCATGTGGGCACTAAAATTAAAAACATCATTTTTTTATTTGCACGCTAGTTGAAGTGGCCACACACAATTCAATCTATTATTAAAGACACTTATAGAGGGTAAGTGGAATAGTTTCCCAAATCTCATCTAGTTTGAATGGGAAACATTGTCATCTGTCAGATTCAGTTTAGTTTATTGGTGGTTGTACAATATTCACATTTTGGAACTGCATCATGAGGCTGTTTTGATTTCCACATTTTAGGTATTGCACAATTTTGACATTGGAATCTTTTGAATGGGGAAATATTAAATGTTCAATTCTTTCAGACCAGACTTGTTGTAAAACTAACTTTGCAAAATGAATGTTTATCTTTGGACAGCTTCCTAACAAATAAATCTGTAGATACTACAGAAAATTACTTCACTGATTTAAATAGCAAGTTGTATCGGATTGAAATGGCAACACATTTTGTTTCAATGTAAAGTACTAATTCTGTTCTTAGTTTGATAGGCAGGAAGGATTCTGACTTCTGAGTCAGAAACTAAGTAATTGTGCCTCAACCTAATGCTACAAATAGACTGACATTCTTGTGAAGTACTGAAAGACTTGTATATTTGGAGGCTATGTTAAGTTGACAGCTGGAAGCTGTGTTTGGAAATGGGGGAGTGTTGTGGTGGTTATGTTAGTGCTCCAAAACACACACATTTTGTTTGGATAAGAAGTCAAAACAGTAAAAATCTAAACCAGCGGCTCAAACCACTTTTGTTTCTCATGGAAGCAGGTTGATGGGTTGGTAACCATTTGAATCAAAACAGGTTGGCCCTCAAAAACTTTAAATAAGGCCTTGTGCCTCTCTATTTTGGCAGTGATGCTGTTTTTCCACTACAGTTGACTATGGTTCCTAGCCTTCAATGCACCCAACAGGTAATTTTCTTTTATTTGCTCATGAGACATGGGTGAGCCAGAATTTATTGCCTGTCCTGAGTAATCCTTGAGAAGGTGGTGGTGAGCTGTCTTTTGGAACCACTGCAATCCACATGCTGTAAGTTGACCCACAATGTCCTTCGGGAGACAATTCCAGGATTTTGACCCAGCCACAGTAATTTCTCCCCAGTTCTCCCTCTCTCTTTTCTACTTCTATAGAACGCATTTCCTTCCACTGTCTTTCCAATTCCCATCACTTGATTCAGTCTTTATCTGATTCTTACGCACTGAACACCCTAGTTCTGCACCAGTGGTCCGTCCAACACAACCATTATTCCTCCCAGACCCTCAGGTGTTTAGGTAGGTCGGGGATAGTTGCATTGTCAGTGGATAATCAGGTGATTGAGAGAATAGTTGCTTGGTCAGCAAGTAAGTTGTGGGGTGGGGGGAAAGCGGTGGCATGGTCAGGTGACATTATTATCAGGGTTGTCTATGTAATTACCCAGTTGTTAGACCAGGTTTTAATCTATGAACATCTCCTAGGTGATGGTCCAGGTGAGTATCACAGAACTTACCGAGCTAGATTACAGTTAAAGACACTCACAGAAAATTCTGGGGAGCTGGTAATAACCCATTGGAAGTTTAAACTTCACAGAATCACAGGATTATTACAGTGCAGAAGGAGCCCATTTGGCATCGTGCCTGTACTGGCTTTGTTACCTAGTGTGAATCTCCTGCCTTTTCCCCACACACCTTTATTAATCATCCAATGCCCTCTTTAATGCCTCAATTAAACCTGCCTCCACCACATTTCCCAGGCAGTGCATTCCATACCTTGACTACTCACTGTGTGAAAAGGTTTTTTTTCTTGCATCATCCTTGCACATCATGTTAAATCTGTGCCCTTTTGTTCTCGTTTACTTTACAAGCTGGAACAAGTTTTCCCGATCAACTTGGTCCAGCCACTCATGGTTTTGAAAACCTCAATCCAATCTTCTTCCTTCTCCCCAGTTAGAACAAAGTATTCTCATCGCTGAAGTTTCTCACACTTAGAGCCATTCTGGTGAATCGTTTCTGCACTCTCTCCAATGCATTCACCTCTTTCCTATAATATGGCACTCAACTGTAAACAATACTCCAACTGAAGTCTATAAAGTGCCTTGTACAAGTTCAGCATCGACACTCTGTTCTTGTACTCTGCCCCAGTTTATAAAGACAAGAGCACTCTGTGCTTTGTTTACTGCTTTCTTGACCTGTCCTGCCAGTTTCAATGATCGGTGTACATATAAACCTTTAAAATTGTACTTCCAACTTCATATTGTCTTTAAGTGTTCTTCAGGCCAAGATGTATTGAACCTCATCTCCCAACTTCTTGCTATTTTGATCATCAAACTACATTAGCATTGACATCAGAATGCAGTTTTCATCTCTACATAAGCAAAAGCATCTTTCCCTATTAAAGCCTTGCATAATGTTAAAGGTTTGTTTTTTTAACCAAGTCTTCCTGTTAGAGAAATGTAATCCAGCCTGTTCATTTCTTTCTGTAGGTATAACTTTGCAGTTCTAAGACAATCTTGTTAATCCCTTTTCCACTTTCTCCCACAGACCCAGATGCTTCTCATCACATAGAAACATGGTCGAACCAAACTTACAAACAAATTCAACATAATTTCTCCATTTTTCAATTGTCTCTCTAGAACTGAACCCCAGTGCTTTTTTTTAAGATGGAATTGTGAATCTTGATTATTACTTTTAATGAAGAAGGGCTCATGCCATTCCTGAAGAAGGGCTCATGCCCGAAATGTCGATTCTCCTGCTCCTTGGATGCTGCCTGACCTGCTGCACTTTTCCAGCAACACATTTTCAGCTATTACTTTCAATGGTTCATCTGTGTGGATCCCTGGTTTCTTTGCGTCTCTAACCCTGTTAAGTGCTTATTTCCAATTTTTTTGTTCCTTGTGCCAAAATGCAGAATTTCACAAAATCTAACATTAAATTTATTTCCCCAATTTTATGGACATTCCACAAGTTTGCTAATGTGTCTGACAGAATATGGAAAGAGTGAAATGTAACACAGGCTAATTACCCACTTTTCTGTCATCATTACTTGTCGAGAGGAAGGGGAAGAAAAACTTAGTCCTAAGTAATCCCTTTTCCAAAATAACAGATATGTTTTCTTTCTCTCTCAAACCTAATGGATTCCAGAAGAATCTAAGGCTTTGATCCCAGTTGGGTATGTCTTCCTTTGGCTAAGTTGCTAATACATCTCTATTTACCCAACATGCAGATTTAATTAAATGTTTCCTATGACTATAGAAAGATTGTAGTGAAAAAAAAAATGATCTTGGATGGAAATGGTATTTTATGTCAGAAAGAACTTTCAAAATGTGGTGAACTTCCTCATTCCATGGAGCCATATTTGGCCATAGACCAGAAGACTCTAAGATATAGGAGCAGAATTAGGCCGTTTGGCCTACTGAAGTGCTCTGCCATTCAAGGGTGGTTGATATGTTTCTCAAACCCATTCTCCTGCCTTTTCCCTGTAATCTTTGATCCTCCTACTTAGCAAGAATCTATCTATCTCCGTCTTAATACACTCAATGACTTGGCTTCCACAGCCTTCTGCAGCAATGAGTGCCATAGATTAACTACCCTCCAGCTGAAATAATTCCTCCTTATTTCAGTTCTAAAGAGTCATCACTTCACTCTGATTTCTCCCACTAATGGAAACATCTTTTCCAAGTCCACTCTATCCAAACCTCTCAGTATTCTGTAAGTTTTAGTCAGATTCCTCCCTCGTCCTGCTAAACTCCATCGAGTACAGACCCAGAGTCTTCACTTGCTCCTCATGGAAGAAGCCCTTCATGAGCATCCATACACATAGCAATGCTATCAAGGTGATTTTCTAATGACCAGACAGTCATTATTCCAGCATACATGGGAATTGTACCTGGGTACTTTGTACAATTCCTGATGGAACAGACTTTGAATCCTCTGAACATCTTCCTTCAAATTGAAAAGTTGATGGTTCTTCTCTGAAGCAAATAGTTTCTCAGGAAAAGTTAGACTCTGAAATACAAAGTCTGACTGAGCAACTATTCGATTGACTCCATACTTAGATCAGGCAACTACAGTTTCACCAGGCTACTTAGCTTCCTCTCGACTCTGACCCGACAGTTGCATGAACCTGACACCCCCTTTTCTTACTCTGCACATGAATCCCCACTCCTCCCCTCTATACCTGACACTTTCTTCACCCACCTTTCACCAGACACCCTTTACCCCTGCCATCTGACTCATCCCTCCCTACCTGCACCTCATGCCAAAACCCTTTCTCAGATGCAAGACATGTTCCTGCCTTCCCCCAATTATAAATCTGACACCCTTCCCCACCCCAGTCACCAACCCCCCGACCCCTTACCTTGCTTTGTGCAAGACCTCCTTCCTCCACTCTCCCTCCAACAGCCTTTCCCCCACCATTTGACCCTCCCTTTCAACACTACTGCACCTGACCCACCACCCTCCCCTCCCCGAACCTCAGTCACTGCCAGACCCAATACCCACATCTGAAACATCGATTCTCCTGCTCCTTGGATGCTGCCTGGCCTGCTGCGCTTTTCCAGCACCACACTCACTACTCTGATCTCCAGCATCTGCAGTCGTCGCTTTCTCCCAATACCCACATCGGCAATCCAAGACACTCCCCATGTGGATCTGATTTCCCCCTCCCACCCTGAGCTTAAACTGTCTAGTTCTTTTGCTACCTGGTAAGCAAACCACTTGTTACCCTCTTCCCACTTGGCATCCTACCCACCTGACACCCTTCCCTTTGACACCCTACCAGGTTGGCACCCTATTGGCTTGCACCTTATTTAACCTGGAGCAATCTAACACCTACCTGATGCCTGAATTACCCTTATTCATCTGACATCCACCTTCCCAGCACCCTAAACAGAGTGATTGGAATGAGGTCAGTCAGGTGGACCTCATAGAATATGAGTTCCCTGATTGGGGTTGTTAACCTAGTCTAATCAGGAAGTCCTTGCTGAAAGATATAAAGAGGAGTGTCAAGGGTTCTGTTCACTCTAGAAGCCAACACTGAGCTAGCTGGGTCAGTGCCAACTACCATGCATGTCCAAATAAAGGGTGACTTGGTGATGGGGCTACTTAGCTTCCTCTAGACTCTGACCTGACAGTTGCATGAACCTGACACCCCCTTTTCTTACTCTGCACATGGACCTTCATGGAGATATTTCACTAACATCACACTGACCTTGTAGCCTCACTATTTGACAATAGCTGTCAAAGCAGATGCCAGAATTTCTGAATGGCTACCTCACACCTCCACCAGTTCTGCACTATGGAGGACTGTCAGAATGTAATTACACCTCACATTTCTGAAGATGCCCTGATCAAAATTTCCTCTCAAAAATTAAAGGTCCCTGCATTGATTAAAAAGAAAGGAGGTGGAGTAGCAATTTTCTTAAAATTGCCCCTGCCCCATTGGAAATTCCTGCCCAAATTTTTCATGTCATCAGACTTTGCCCTATCTCAGCTCCTTTAGTGATGAAATCCTTATACATGTCTTTGTCACCTCATGATTGTAATGTTTCCAAATTCACTTCCGAGCTGACCCTTCATAAAGTTAAAAATATCCAAAATTCAGTGACTTGTATCCTTATCTGCATCAGGTCCTACTCACCCATCTGTCTCCAAATTGAGCAATGCAGCAATTTTAAAGTTCTCACCCCTGTTTTCACATAGGTGTTGCTCCACCTAATCAGTGTAATCTCCTCCAGCTGTGTGTTGGAAATAAAGACTTAAAGAGGAGACTAATGACTTTGTTAAAAATAGTATTATATGATAAGAAATTATAACAGAATTTTAGAGTCATAGAGATGTACAGCACAGAAACAGATCTTTTGGTCCAACTCATCCATACCGATCAGATATCCAATCCTAATCTAATCTCACCTGCCAGCACCTGGCTCATATCCCTCCAAACCTTTCCTATTCATATACCCATCCAGATGTCTTTTAAATGTTGCAATTGTCCCAGCCTCCGCCACTTCCTCTGGCAGCCCACTCCACACATGCACCACTCTCTGCGTGAAAAAGTTGCTCCTTAGGTCTCTTTTTTCCTCTCTCACCCTAAACCTATGCCCTCTAGTTCTGGACTCCCCCATCCCAAAGAAAAGACTTTGACTATTTATCCTATCCATGCCCCTCACGATTTTATAAACCTCTATAAGGTCACCCCTCAGTCTCTGACGCTCCAGGGAAAACAGCCCAGCCTGTTCAACCTCTCACCATAGATCAAATCCTCCAAACCTGGCAACATCCTTGCAAATCATTTCTGAACCCTTTCAAGTTTCACAACATCCTTCCAATAGGAGGGAGACCAGAATTGCACGCAATATTCCAAAAGTTCTGAAAGAATTTGTTAACAACTACAAACAATTCCATGTTTTTAATCTCAGTATAGTGCAAATTATTACATCACCTATAAATTTCTTTACTTTGCATGAATCAGTTTTTAATTCTAGCTTTTATGTGGTGTTCTGTGATCTAACCAAGTGATATTCTCCAACTTCTGAGATTACAAGAACTCATCATGGACATCCCACAATTTTCTCCAGGAAGTAATTTAGCTTGATCAGAATTAACTTTGATACAGTCAATTCTTGGGCAACCCCGTGTTGGAGAAAAATTGCATTCTAGAAACCGTTCTTAAAGCGTTGGCATTGTCATCATGTTACAACCAACATATGTTTTAAACGTTCATGCTGTAGACAAGGAGCCTCCAATTCATCAAACACATAACAACGAATTCATGTTAACAAAACACGCAATATAACAGAACAACATGTACTAATTAAATTAGAGAATAACATTTGCAGTGCGTAAATGAGTCAGTTCTGTTCTGTTATTACACAGAGTTGAACCACCCCCCTCCCAGCTAATTTAAACCACCAACACAGAAATTATTTACCCTGTGCAATAATCTGTGAAAATTCAAGAGGCCAAGAACTATTCTCAAAGGTCACTATTTAAAGTCATAAGTAACAACTTTATTTTTGAAACTTAACAGAAAATAATGAATTAACAATTATTTACAACTTCTTTCTCTAACCTATCTTTTACTTTCACCGGGGCTGGAGGATTTGAGCTATAGGGAGAGGTTGAATAGGCTGGGGCTGTTTTTCTGGAGCGTCAGAGGCTGAGGGGTGACCTTATAAGCTTTATAGCATCATGAGAGGCATGGATAGAATAAATAGACAAAGTCTCTTCCTTGGGGTGGGGAGGTCCAGAAAAAGAAGGCACAGGTTTAGGGTGAGAGAGGAAAGATATAAAAGGGACCTAAGGGGCAACATTTTCATGCAGAGGGAATGGAATGAGTTGCCAGAGGAAGTGGTGGAGGCTGGTACTATTGCAACATTTAAAAGGCATCTGGATGGGTACATGATTAGGAAGGGTTTCGAGGGATATGGACCGGGTGCTGGCAGGTGGGACTGGATTGGGTTGGGATATCTGGTCAGCATGGACAGGTTGAATCAAAGGGTCTATTTCTGTGCTGTACATCTCTATGACTCATTCCTGAAGAAGGGCTTATGCCCGAAACGTCGATTCTCCTGTTCCCTGGATGCTGCCTGACCTGCTGCGCTTTTCCAGCAACATATTTTCAGCTCTAATACTAGTCTGATAAAACCCACGATCAAGA
The DNA here is from genome assembly GCF_004010195.1 of Chiloscyllium plagiosum. Taxonomy (NCBI): domain Eukaryota; kingdom Metazoa; phylum Chordata; class Chondrichthyes; order Orectolobiformes; family Hemiscylliidae; genus Chiloscyllium; species Chiloscyllium plagiosum. The sequence goes on along the minus strand of NC_057712.1, from coordinate 14,502,118 downwards.
TTTATCAAAAAATTCAAATTTCAAAAGCAGGCAGGTGTCGAATCTTCTCTTTATACCTTCCGTTGTCTTCTTTTTAGGAATTATATTTCACAGGTCATTGATATATAAAGGTACCTTTAAGAGAGCTGTGTTTCAGGCAGTCTGTACATGCTGGTAGCATAGTAGCTCTCCCTTCAACTGTTTGATTTTTCCTGGTTTTATACTCCAAAGCATTGGATTGTTTCATTGGTTTTTAATTTGTTAATATACTAAATTCAAGCTTGATTGGAGGTTGGTAATTTGGGGTATAATTTAAACTGATTGGCGGAATTCAATTTTGTTTTTGTCACATAGCAACTCAGCCCATGTTAGCTGCTGGACCAAATGTTACATTGTAAATTCTCCATCACCCTGAGTGCTTGCTAAGTCCTTCACTCTCTTAAAGGTACAGTACACCTCTACACCATCATAACAGTTGAAAGAAACCATTAGCTCTTTCAACTAACATCTTTACTCATGTAAAGATGAGTAAAGATGTTCGAGACAAGTTAATCATTCATATCCCACTGTAGACCTGCAAAAAACTAAGAATTGTATTTTCATTTAAAAAAGCTGCTTGTCTAATTGGATTAATGCATAATGTGCTGATTAACAATTTCCTATATGCACCAGAAATGTTTATTGTGATACACTTGGATTGATTCAATCTTGGAAAATAATGTTTAAAATAGTCACTTGTTGATCTCTCAACCAGCAAAACTGATGGTGTGGACAAAATAAGAATTACATTTTGCTAAAACAATACATCAAGGCACCAACCAGGGAACAGGATAATTCTAGTATTGTTTAATGAGGCAGTGTTAATTAGCAATCTCATGGTAAAGGACACTCTGGGGAAATGTAAGGATAATATGATAGATTTTCGCATTAGGTTTGAGACTGATGTGTTGAAGTGTGAAATTAGGGTGTTAATTTTATATAAGGGCATTTACAGAGGTGTGAGGGGAGATTAGGAGAGGAAGATTGGCAAAGTTAACATATACTAGAGGTAGATTAGCAATGTTTTTCTAAAATTCATAATTCTCAATAAATATACATTCCTGAACAATAAAGGTGCCACTCGATAAATATGCCATTGTGGCAATCCAGAGAAATTGAGGCAATTATTAGATTAAAAGAAGATTGCAATAATATAAATTATGTCCAAGTGACTCAGGATCCTGACTTGGAAATGTATCACCATTCCGTCATTGTTACTGGCTAAAAGGCTTAGATTTCTATACTGAGTGGTTGTGTGTCTGTACTTGTATCAAGTTAACTTCAGTGGTTCAAGAAGACGGTTTGCCGCTACCTTCTAAGAGCAATTAGTAACGAACAAGAATTTGTGAGCTTGCCATTAATTTCCAAATCCCATGGACAAATAAAACATGGACACAGCCTGAAGGTTGGAAGCATTTTGAAAATTGTTAAAGGATGAGCCAAGAAACTGGTCAAAGAAGAAAAGAAGGCAGCTCATAAGCAAATCCGTTCCGTTCAAAGAAACCATCACGTTGCCACAGACATGAATAAAAATGTTCAGGAAAATTTAATCATTCATATCTCACTACAAACTTTCGAAAAAAAGTATTTTATTTTCTTTTTAAAAAGCTGCTTTGTCTCATTGGATTAATGCATAATGTGCCGATTAACAATTTCCTGTCCGTGTCAGAATATTTATTGAGGGCTCAATTTATGTTGAAACATAGAAACTAGGAGCAGGAGATGCTATTTGGTATTTTCTCCTGAGTACAGACTCACTTTTATGAATTTCAATAAATCTCAATGGCTTCTCTTGCAATTTCCAGCATTCTGAATGAAGATGTCGAATTTTATGACAATGAAGACATTTAAGTCTTCTCCCTCAGTATGTTCCTTTATGATGTGAGGAGAGAACTTGGGACATTTCCAACTGTCCTTTCTTAACCTGGTTTCTAGCTCTTCTTTCATTTTTCCACCTTTTATCCTTCACGATTTCATTGGGTGACCAGGAAAAAAACGAAGTTAAAAATCACACAACACCAGGTTATAGTCCAACAGATTAATTGGAAGCATGGCTTCAAATTAAACCTGCTGGTCTATAACCTGATGTTGTGTGATTTTCACTTTTGTACACTCCAGTCCAACTCCAAATCAGGAAAAAAAACATTTATGTTAATGGATCAGTTTATAATCATAAGCCTGTGGAGCATTTATAATCTTGTGGTCTTCAACACAAGTTTCTTACTTGAAAAGGAAACTTGTGCTTAAATTCCTGTAAGAGAATTATCTCACTGAGAACATTATATTGGGTTTCATCAACTCCTAATGCTCACATCAACTTGTCAAAATTAATCCTTTCAGATTCAACATGGTTTAATCTAGGTTGTTTCCTTACATTTTAAACTTTCTCCCCCTATGATTCCGGGTCTGTCACGTGCATCAAAAATACTCTGCTTTTACTTTGTATGAGAAATTTCATTTTTCCTTCAGCCAGTGCACCTGGTTTGCTATTTTCTAACTTCAGTTTCTAAAGACTCCTTTCTCAATAACATAATTTTAAGCTTAAATTTACTCCCCCCACCCCCCAACTCACCTCCTTCTCTCTCTCTTACCTTGTCTTTCTCTTCTCTCTGTAATTCAAGTTTTCAAATTTCCTTTCCATTCCTAGCTTCTTCCTTCTTTCCTCATGTACAATGTGCTTTAGTTTTAATTAATATCAACTGATTCTAATGTTTCACTATCTACAGTACCTGATCTTTCCTATATCTCAATTAAACCCAAATTATTTTATATTTTGGATTAGTGGTGCTGGAAGAGCACAGCAGCATCCGAGGAGCAGCAAAAATGAAGAGCTTTTGCCCGAAACAAAGATTTTGCTGCTCTTCGGATACTGCCTGAACTGCTGTGCTCTTCCAGCACCACTAATCCAAAATCTGGTTTCCAGCATCTGCAGTCATTGTTTTTACCAAATTATTTTATAGTCTTTCAATTATTTCTGCCTTCTTAGCTCCGGCAGGCAATTCTACTTCTAATTTACTTGCCAATTAAATCAACCTGACTTTTATGATCTGTTTTAAGTTCATCTGGAACAGCTCCTCCAGCTGCAGAAATGCTTCAGAAACTCCAATTGCCATCTCTTTTTTCAGACATAACCTGATGTTAATCCTTTTCTCCTTTATCCTTTATCATTTACTCTAACTCCACATCAAATCTTACAAAGAACAAAGAACAAAAAAAAATTACACCACAGGAACAGGCCCTTCGGCCCTCCAAGCCTGTGTCGATCCAGATCCTCTATCTAAACCTGCCGCCTATTTTCTAAGGATCTGTATCCCTTTGCTCCCTGTCCATTCATGTATCTGTCTAGATACATCTTATATGACATTATCGTGCTCGCCTCTACCACCTCCGCTGGCATTACATTCCAGGCACCCACCACCCTCTGCGTAAAGAACTTTACATGCATATCTTCCTTAAACGTTTTCCCTTTCACCTTGAAGTTGTGACCCTAGTAATTGAGTTCCCCACTCTGGGAAAAAGCTTCTTGCTATCCATCCTGTCCATACCTCTCTCGTGATTTTGTCATCTCAATCAGATCCCCCCTCAACCTTCATCTTTCTAATGAAATAATCCAAATCTACTCAACTTTCCTTCATAGCTAGCACCCTCCAAACCAGGCAACATCCTAGTGAACCTCCTCTGCACCCTCTCCAAAGCATTCACTTCCTTTTGGTCATGTGGGAACCACAATTGTACACACTATTCCAAATGTGGCTGAACCAAAAAGTCATATACAATTGTAACATGGCTTGCCAACTCTTGCAATCAATACCCCATCCGATGAAGGAAAGTATGCCATATGCCTTCTTGACCACTCTATCAGCCTGCGTTGCCACCTTTGGGGTACAATGGACCTAAACACCCAGCTCTCTCTGTACATCAATTTTCCCCAAGGCTTTTCCACTTACCATATTGTACATTCTTGAATTGAATCCTCCAAAGTGCATCACCTTGCATTTGCCCAGATTGAACTCCATCTGCCTATCTCTCCAATCTGTCTATATTCTGGTGCATTCTCTGACAGTCCCCTTCACTACCTGCTACTCCAATAATCTTAGTTCCAGCTGCAAACTTGCTAATCAGACCATCTATACCTTCCTCTAGATCATTTCTGTATATCACAAATCACAGTGGTCCCAGCATGGATCCTTGTGGAACACCACTGGTCACAGTTCTCCATTTTGAGAAACTTCCTTCCACTACTATGTCTCCTGCTTCCCAGCCAGTTCTGTATCCATCTAGCTAGTACACCCTGGATCCAATACAACTTCACTTTCTCTATCACCCTATCATGAGGAACATTGTCTGTGTTCCAAAATTTCTGAATAGCCACCAATCTTTACCACACCTCAATGGGGTAATATGCTGCAAATCAAGTTCCATTATTCCCAGAATCATCACGGCTGTGAAAATTTGACTAAACCACTGAAATGACCAATTCAGTCTGTCCAATTAATATTGGAAGGATATGAATGCCAGAGTTTTAACATTGACAAGAAAATAACTATTTATTATAATCAAACTGTTTTTTAAACCAAAGGCAAGTATGAAATTCGAATTGCTGACTTACAACTAAATAACTTAAACTCTATCTCTTGCTGTGCACATACAAGTCTGCATAGTCAAACATAATCACTCATGAATTCCTCTGAATATTAATGATTGCTTTTTGAATGCTAATAATGACTTCCAAACATTGAGCAAACTGGGGTGGTTTTTAAACGCATTGATGACTCCTGAAGTAGGGGCAATCAAAAGGAGTCATCGAATTGAAATTTCTCAGGCCCCAAATGACATAGGCAAGGGCATAACAGTTATGAAAATAGGATAAAAATGGATAAGTGGGATAGAGTTTCATGAGCAAGGTAAGAATCTCGTTACTGACAGACAAGGAACTCATTTGCAAAGATAAACAACTCATTATTACCTGGACGAAAGTAAGGACTGCAGATGCTGGAGATTTGAGTTGAGAGAGTGATGCTGGAAAAGCACAGCAGGTCAGGCAGTATCCAAGGAGCAGGAGAATCAACGTTTTGGGCAAAAGCCCTTCATCAGGAATTATTACCTAGCCTTGTAATAGTGGCTGAGTGGTTAGCACTGCTACCTTATAGCACCAGGGTTTGATTGGGTGACTGACTATATGGAGTTTGCATGTTCTCCTGGTGGTGGGTTTCCTCCTGGCTCACCGGTTTCATCCCACAGTCCAAGGATGCCCAAGTTAGGTAGATTGGCCATGCTCATGTGCCCATAGTGTCTAGGGATGTGGATTAGCCTTGGAAAATGCAGGGTCACAGGGATAGGTGCAGGGGTAGGTCTGGATTGGATGCTCTTTAGGTGGGCCGAATGGCCTACTTCCATATTGTAGGGATATTATTCTATAACCCTATACCAATAAGTCTGCTTATATCTCCACACACACACAATTTCCCCTGCAGTTTTTACACCTTATCTCATGAATACACTGACTTTAGTGGGAAAAGGTTCTGCATGAATTACATCACCGTTCTTCAGGTATCTGATGACATGGCAAGACTGGAGTTTTCTACTTATCTGTTCACCAGTCTGTTCCCCATATTTTACTGGGCAAATAAAATATTGACTGGCAAGTGCAGAAGCAGAAAGCCCTGCCTATGTCATTACAGGCTGATGGTTAACATGCATTGCTATTTGGTACTCATTGAGTAGGGTATTGATCAAATTATTTTCTTTGTTTCTTGAGTCCAGTAGAACTAAGAGTGATTGTAGCACCACTATTACCAGTCGAGCTGAAATGATCAAATACAGTGCATACCAGGAGATGAATCTGTGTCTTTTATTTTGTGTAAACATCTGCCTATCAATTCGTGAGGAGTTACTGAAATTAAAAAAGAATGTGCCACTGAAGCCTTTTCTAAACTTCAATTTAGTTATGTACAAAGGGAAAGACAAGAACTGCATTTTAAGCATTCCTTGCAATAATGTACATCATAAAAATTAACTAATTGAAGAAAAAATATTATAACCGCCATAGATAGGTTGTCAACAGATGCTTATGATCCTATCATTTGCAAAGCCCAGAGGCATAAACAATTCCTACATAGCTAAAAGAGCTAGAGATAATTCTTCCAAAAAAGAAATCAAATTTGCTAAGACATTTCGCGCAAGCCAATGTTATTATAGTTTCCCTCCTCCTGCTATTGCTCAGGCAGCTTATTGAAAATAGTTGGAACGTGACATGATGGTATTTTTTTCTGCTTCAAATGAATGTGATGCCACATCCACAACTTTGGCTAACTCTACCTTTGATTCCAATATATGTTCTTTGCAAATAAGAACAGTTTTAATAAACTCACAATGGAAATGCAATCTACGACTAATTAGACATACAAGAAGAATATGCATGATATCAACATGCCTTTAAAATAAGAAGGGCATGTCTTTCAAATTTGATTGCATGTTTCAGAGAAGTTGCCAGGGTAGTAAATGTGGGAATCTCAATAGATATTGGCTGCTTAGACTTCCAAAAAGCTATTGACAAAATGTTCCATAAAATGCATTCCTACATGATACAGAATATTAACAGCTAATGTTGCTGAGCTGGTTTGACTGAGCTGGTAAGCCAAAAACAGATTTGGAGACCATTATTTTCCCATAGCGATTAATGTTGAAACTGTTGAATCGATATTATTTTTGTTTAGTGATATTGTTGGATGCAGTATGAGCATGATCACTAAATCTGCAGTTGCTACTTCATTTAGGTAGATCAGTTGGAGAATGTTGCTCTGTTTTCCTTAGAGAAGAGAATACCAAGGCTAGGTTTAGTATAAGTGCTCAAAAATATGAGGCATCTAGACAGATTAGATGGGGAGAAATAGTCTTTCCTCAGGGAAGGATCGAGAATGTGAGAGCACCGATTTTTGGACTTTGGCTAAAGAAGCAAAGGCAAGATGAGAAATAAGAAAGTCCAGGGTTATAGGGATAAGACAAGATGAGGAAATCTTTTCATTCAGCTAGTGGTTAGAACCTGGAATCAGCTGAGTGTGATGGACCCAGGCTCAATCTGGGAAAGCAAATGGAAATCAGACTGTTATCTGAAAGGGAAGGAAGGCCAGGGTTATAGAGATAAGGAAGGGAATGACACGGGTTGAAATGTTCAGTCAGAAAGTTGGTACAGATACAGTGGACCAAATGGCCTCTTTCTGTTCAGTAACAATTCTATCATTGTGTGTTTCTGTTTTTAACCATAATTCATGCAAGTTTCATCATTTTAAAGGCACTTATCAGTTTCAACTAACAAATGATGACTAACTTTTAAAAGATGTCTCTTTTGCATTTGGGCAGAATGAATGTTGAATCTACATACAGCAATAAAAACATTAAATCAGTTGGAAGAAAAAAAGCCTTTTGGCATTTATGGGGATTGGGATATGTTAACATGATAATTGACGACGTGATAAGGTGTATTATACTGACTTTGTAAAAGTTTTTGTTCTGGCCTTAGTTAGAATACAGTATCCAGGTTTTGTCCCCTCAAGTGTGAATAATATTGTGTTTGAAGAATTGTATTTATCAATGTCGGCCAAAAGGGGTAAAATTCTATAAGAGCTGAAATAAGAGCAAGTTTAGTCCACTTGGCTACTCGAATCTGCTCAGCAATTTAATAAGATCGTAGTTGATCTGATTATGATCTCATCTGCACTTTCCTCCCTGCACTTTGACTCCTTTATATACCAAAATCTGTCTGACTCAGCTTTGAACATCTACTGTGACACAGCCTCCACTGCCTTCTGGGCAGAGGATTCCAAATATCAATAAAAGGAGGGAAAAAATTCCTCCTCATCTCCATCTTAAATGGAAGACCCTTGATGTTAAAATCATGACCCCTAGTTATAGATTTTCGCACAAGAGGACGCATCTCCTCAGCACCTACCATATCAAGCGCCTTCAGAATCTTTTATGCTTCTATGTTACACCAAATGGACTGCAGTATTTCAAGAAGATAGTTCACCTCCCATCTTCTCAAGGTAAACTAAGAATGGGTAGTAAATGCTGGCCCAATCAGTGATGCTCACATCCAGTGAATGAAGGAAATAAAAGGGAAAGTTTAGAGTAACAGTGCAATTTCAAAACTAGATATCTAACCACCTGTGTTCCTTTTCAGACTAAACAACATTAATTTAGATCATTGCTTTGATACATTTTTAACGATTATGGTTTAAATTAAACTTTTATTATAACGTACTCAACACAAGAGATTTCTAATGGTGGAAAATGGACTGAAATGATTATTCATTCAACAAATATACTATGAAAAGAAATAGAAACCAGCTTTGATGTCAAATTCTTAATCTCTAACTGTTTGCATGTTATCGCTTCCACCATCAACATTGGTCCTATTGAAGATTTCTCAGTTAGGCAACAGAACACAGCCACCTGGAAGTCTTGGTAAAGCATCATTTCTATTTGATACATGTGATGGCTTTGGTAAATGCAATTTTGTCCATGTTTCTCTATACTATTTTTATTCAGCAAAGGAGGACAAAGGGATTGATTAAGAGGGGAGAAATAGATTAGGAGAGGAAGCTTGCAGATTATGTACAAGCTGTTTGTAAAAACTACTATTGGCAAGTGAAGATAAAAAGATTAGTGAAGACAAATGTAGGTGCCTTACAGTCAGAAACTGTAAGGAAGTTGTAATGGGAACAAAGAAACAAAAAAGGGTATAACTAAAAGATACTGTTCTGTCTTCACAAACAATGTTCTAAAAACGTTGCAGAAGGTAGGGTCTTGTGAGAGGAAGGAACTGAAGGAAATCATATTTGTGGGAAATCGTGTTGAGAAAATCAATGGGATTAAAGGTGGATAAATCCCCGATAATCTACATTCCAGAGTATTTAAGGAAGTGGTCCTAGAAATAATGGATGCATTAGTAGTTATCTTTCAAGATTCCATGACTGTCTAGAACAGTTCCTATGGATTGGAGGGCAGCTAATATAGTGCCACTGTTTAAAAAAGGAGTTACAGAGAAATCAGGGGATTTTTGACCATTTAGGTAGTCTGACATCCATAATGGGGAAAATGCTAGAGTTCATTACAAAATATTTAAATGGCAGGGAACTCAGAAAACAGTGACAGGTTTGGACAGGGTCAGTATGGATTTATGAAAAAGACATGCTTGACAAATTTAGAGTCATAGAGATGTACAGCATGGAAACAGATCCTTCGGTCCTACTCGTCCATGCTAACCAGATATCCTAAATTAATCTAGTCCCATTTGCCAGCATTTGGCTCATATCCCTTTATACCTTTCCTATTCATATAGCCATCCAGATGCCTTTTAAATATTGCAACTGTGAAATGTTGTTGTTTTGACCTTTTTTCCCCAAAGTTCCAAGACAATGTAAAAGCTTATAAAATAATAATTACTGCTCCTAGAAATCAGCTCCAACGTTGAAAATACCTCAAAACAAAAAGCAGCTCTTACAGCCACAACCATATCCCATCCTCCATCTTGGATTACCCAGAATCCTATGTACTGGATTTTTCAAGGATGTAACAAGTAGATTTTATAAGGGGAGGCAGTGTAAGTGGCTTACTTGGACTTTCACAAGGCTTTCGTTAAAGTCTCACATAAGAGATTAACATAAAATTAAGAGCATGGTATTGGGGTAGTGTACTGACATGGATAGAGAACTGGTTGACAGACAGAAAACAAAAACTCAGAATAAATCTATCTTTCTCTGAGTGGCAGACAATGACCATGGGATCAGTGTTTTGACCCTAGTTATTCACTATATTTATTAATGATATGGACAAGAGAACTAAATGTAACATGTTTAGATTTGCAGGTGATTCAAATCTGAGTGGGAGGGTGAGCTGTGAGGCAATTGCAGAGATACTTCACTGTGATTTGGACAAGTTGAACAGGTGAACAAATGCATGACAGATGAAGAACAATGTGTGGCTATCCACCTTTGGAGCATAAAACAGGAAAGAAGATTATTTTCTGAATGGTGACATATTAAAAAAAGGGGAAAGAACAATGAGATCAGGGTGTCCTTGGACACCAGTCACTGAAAGTAAGCACACAGATACAACAGATGATGAAAAAGACAAATTTCATATTGGTCTTCACAGCAAGAGGATTCGAGTACAGGACCAGGGTCACCTTGCTGCAATTGTACAAGGCCTTGCTGAGACTACATTTGCAGTATTGTATGCGGTTTTGGTTTCCTTATCTGAGGAAGGACAGTTTGGTCAAACAGGGAGGGTAACAATCCAGGCTGATTTCTGGATTGGCAGGACTGACATATGGAGAGAGACTGAGTCAGATGGGATTATATTCACTGGAGTTTAGAAGATTGCGGGGGGAAATCACAAAGAAACTTATAAAATTCTAACAAGACCACACAGGGTAAACACAGGGTGGATGTTCCTGATGACAAGGGAGTCCAGAACCAGTGGTCATAGTCTAAGGATATGGAGTAGGTCATTTAGAACTGTGATGAGGAGAAATTTATACATTCAGGGAGTGATGAGCACATAGAATTCTTTCCAACAGAAAATGATTAAGGCCAAAATATTAAATGCTTTCAAGAAGAAGTTAGATATGGTTCTTGGGGCTAACAGTATCAAAGAATATGGTGAGAAAGCAGGTACAGAGTACTGAGTTAAATGGTCAGCCAAGAATAGCAAAGCTCATATTGCCTATTCCAGCTCCTGTGTTTCTATTCCTTGGTTACTTGCTGTCTGCCACACTGAGGTGAAATGTGTTTTATAAAAAAGATATGAATTTAATGTAATACCTAAACAGATTTATGTTGGCCTGAGGCACTTTATTGAATCTCTGATACTGATCTGCACTGAGTATAGAGGAAAGAGCGTAGATTTATTTTTCACTTTGTGTACTCTCACTGCTGTGAAGAGATGAGAATTAATATCGTTGCAAATGGACCAGTGACATTTGCCCAATCCACCAAAAGTCTTGGCCAGTGGGCTTTGTATAAAAATACCTATCGATATTTACCGTAGTGTCAGCAACTTTATTTCATATTCAAAAATATTTTCTGACTCCAAACCATATGTCACAGAACAGACATTATCATTTATTGTACTGACCGAAATCTTACAGGACTCAGTAAAGTTTTCTTTATTTAAATGTTGCCAATAAATTTCCTCCAAGACTGGCAAAAAAAAATCATTATTGAATCTGAACATTAAAGTTCCCCGTGGGTTTCCAAAGATATTGTTGTTTGAGTGGCGTAGTCATGTTGTGTCACTGCATTGACTCAAGTGAATGTGGTTGTTTCTGTAGTTCATGGCCTATAATTAGATGTGGTTCAAAAATATAATTGTTACTCAGTGAGAACCAAACATCGTCACTCTAGTAGTACAAGGGAAGGCACTGTGAGTTAGATAGAGTACGCCCACACGCACTGCAGGAGGATGTAATAGCCTAAAGGGAACGTCAGATTGAGTACATTTCTGAGATGCAAGTTTGAATAGAAATGTGATTCTAATAATAATAAATCATGTCCATCATGGTAGAATGAATTGAGTCATTAAGCATATTGGTCTGGATGGGTGTTTGAATAATGAGGGAAAAGTTATAAAATATCAAGCAATGAAGTGATGTATAAATCTTTGTGAAACTTTGTGCTTTTCTTAGCTTTGTGTATTATATAATTTTAATCTGATCAGCAAAAACTAGTAAAATAATGTTTGCATCCATAAATTTGATTATATTCAATAAGAAAACTATAACAGTTAAATACTCTGAGAGTCACAGGAAGGACCAACGATATTAAATTCCCTGCACTGCTGATTTTATAACAAAGATCAGTGTCAGCATAAAGTAGCAAAGCGTGTTTATACCCAAGCCATTCTGTTTCCCAAAGTTAGTTAGGACAACAACAACAACAACCTGCATTTATATAGCACCTTTAAATCAATAAGGCATCTCAAAGTGCTCCACTGGAACATTAAAAAACAAAATTTGACACAAAGATATGGGTAGTTGACAAAATGCTTGGTCAAAGAGTTAGCTTTTAAAAAACCTTTCATAGAAGGAAGGAGAGAGAATATGAAGGAATTTGAAAAGAATTTTGAATTTCAGGCATTGCTGCACGAGGAGTAATGTGGGCCAGTAAGCACAGGGATGCTGAAGGAATAGAATCTGGTGAAAGTTAAAAAATGAACAGCAGAGTTTTGCATCGGCTCTTATTTATGGTTGGTGATTGACAGGAGGCTGGTCAAAAGAGCATTAGAATCATCAAATTAGAGCCATTAAGCACAGGCAAAGGTTTCAGCAGCTGGTGAGCTGATGATGGGAAAGAGCAGGCAACATTACAGAGGTGGACGTACACAGTCTTGGTCATAGAGTAGATATATGGTTAAAATCTCATCTTGCAGTCAAATGTAATGACAAAATTGCTAATGGTCTGCTTCAGCCTCTGACATTTGTGAAGGACAGTGATGGGGGTCACTCGCTAAAAAGAATTTTGTTACCCAGACTTTATGCCAATTTTATTACCAAGTCACCCTTTAAGAACTTACGTCAACATGTGAAGCCAAATAACAAATTCATTATTTTGTTTTCAAATTATGTTTGAGATCCAAGGGTCAAAATGTTACGAATTAAAATATAAAATATGTACATTTGGTATGCTGAAGGCAGTCCAAGTAAATAAGGGAAAATCTTTTGATGTGTTTTGATTAAACTCATTGATCGTGATTGCTTATCTATTACCATCACTGGTCATTGAACGATATTGTACGCTGATGGTAATTAGTGGGCATTAGAGAAAATTAGTACCTGCTGGGGTAGAAATCTAAACATGATTGATTGAAGAGCTGGTGAGAATTAGGATTCACTTGTACCCATTAATTAGTGGACAACAATTTTCAGTAAGTCATATCAATAAACAATAAAACAGACTTTTACAAACGAACATCAGAAAGCACAAAGTATTACATATCAAAATAGTAGAAAGATTCCCCATTCTTTCAATAACTTTTGTACAAGTGAATTATGTTGCCAATATTTTCAAGTCAAGAAGTGGATGTCCCCACCTTTGACTGACATTTCAGGAAGGTGCTGGAAGGTGGTGGAGCCATGACAAATTTGGATCTTTCCCCAAATATTAACCACCACCTAAACAGTTCCATTGATGCATGCCAAAAGTGCCAAAGCTTTAGGGCTAACTCAGCAGAATCCACACAAAGATACAAAAATAAGCCATGTCTCAAGAACTTATATAAAGAAGTCTAGACAGAAAGCCAAAATATATTTGAGCAGAATCATGGCTTGGAAATCTTCAACGGAAAATAAAGTGAAGTACAGGTGATCTCAATTAACAAACATTCACCTTACAAATGTGATCACATGCAGGGGTGGAATTTTAAAGACCAGACATACAAAGATTTCATAGAATCCTGACAGTGTGGAAACAGGCCACTCAGCCCATCAAGTCCACAACAACCCGCTGAAGAGTATCCCACCCTGTAACTTCCCTTTTCCCTTGGCTAATCCTCCTAGCTTACACATCCCTGGACACTATGGGCAATTTAGCATGTCCACTTCACATCTTTGGACTGTGGGGGGAAACCCACACAGACATTGAGAGAATATGTAAACTTAGCACAGACAGTCACCTAAGGCTGGAGTTGAACCCAGGTCTCTGGCACTGTGAGACAGCAGTGCTAACCACTGAGCCACCATGAAGTATATTTCGTGTTTGTGTGAACAGCTGTTTTACACTGTTCTGCATTGTGTACAAATCAAACTCCAGAATGGATCCTGTTTACAACCGGGGGACTGCCTGTATCTTAAGAAATGTTGTTACATCTTCAATCATAACTCTGTTCGAATGAAGTCAAAATATAAGGCAGCAGAGGTTAATCTGCTCAGTCAGTGATGGTATAGGTGTTTGCAAAGATCAAGCAGAATATACATGGAAACCATGTATGTAATAACCAGTGGTGTGCCGCAAGGATCGGTGCTGGGCCCACTGCTTTTTGTCATTTATATAAATGATTTGGATGTGAACATAGAAAGTATAGTTAGTAAGTTTGCAGATGACACCAGAATTGGAGAGGTAGTGGACAGCGAAGGAGGTTACCTCAGATTACAATGGATCTTGATCAGGTGGGCCAATGGGCTGAGGAGTGACAGATGGAGTTAATTTCGTTAAATGTGAGGTGCTGCATTTTAGGAAAGCAAATCTTGGCAGGACTTATTCAGTTTATGGTAAGTTCCTAGGGAGTGTTGCTGAACCAAGAGACCTTATAGTGCAAATTTATAACTCCTTGAAAGTGGAGTCGCAGGTAGATTGGATAGTGAAGAATGCGTTTGGTATGCTTTCCTTTATTGGTCAGGGTATTGAGTACAGGAGTTGGGAGGTCATGTTGCAGCTGCACAGGACATTGGTTAAGCCACTGTTGGAATATTGTGTGCAATTCTGGTCTTTTTCCTAACAGAAGTGTGTTGTGAAACTTGAAAGGGTTCAGAAAAGATTTACAAGGATGTTGTCAGGGTTGGAGGATTTGAGCTACAGAGAGAGGTTGAATAAGTTGCTGCTGTTTTTTCCTGGAGCTGTGGGGTGACTTTAAAGAGGTTTACAAAATTATGAGGGGCATGGATAGGATAAATAGACAAAGTCTTTTCCCTGGGGTCAGGGAGTCGAGAACTAGAGGGCATAGGTTTAGGGTGAGAGGAGAAAGATATGAAAAAGACCACAGGGGCAGTGTTTTCACACAGAGGTTGGTGCATGTATGGTATGAGCTGCCAGTGGAGGTGGTGGAGGCTTGTACAATTACAACATTTAAAAGGCATCTGGATGGGTATTAATAGGAAGGGTTTGGAGGGATATGGGCTGGTGCTGGCAAGTGGGACTAAATTAGGTTTGGATATCTGGTCGGCATGGACGGATTGGACCGCAGGATCTGGTTTCCTGCTGTACAGCTCTATGACTCTAACATCAGATGCATGTAAAAGATCTGCTGGCTGTATTTCGAAGAACAGCAAATGAGTTTTTCCAGATATCCAGTTCAATTTCTTTCTTTTAGCCAAAAAGAAAAATAGTAGATAAAACATAGAGCATAGAACATTACAGCGCAGTACAGGCCCTTCGGCCATCAATGTTGTGCCGCTCTGTGAAACCAATGTGAAGCCCATCTAACCTACACTATTCCACTTTCGTTCATATGCCTATCCAATGACCATTTAAATGCCCGTAAAATTGGTGAGTCTACTACTGTTGCAGGCAGTACGTTCCACACCTCTCTGTATAAAGAAATTACCCCTGATATCTGTCCTATATCTATCACCCCTCAATTTGAAGCTATGCTCCCTCGTGCTAGCCATCGCCATCTGAGAGGAAAAAGGCTCTCACTGTCCACCCGATCAAACCCTCTGATTATCTTATATGTCTCAATTAAGTCACCTCTCAACCTTCTTCTCTCTAATGAAAACAGCCTCGAGTTCCTCAAGCTTTCCTCATAAGGCCTTTCCTCAAATCCAGGCAACATCCCAGTAAATCTCGTCTGAACCCTTTCCAAAGCATCCACATCCTTCCTATAATGCGGTGAACACAATTGTGTGCAATACTCCAAGTGCGGCTGCACCAGAGTTTTGTACAGCTGCAGCATGACCTGATGGTTCTGAAATTCAATCCCTCTGCCAATAAAAGATAACACATCGTAAGCCTTCTTAACAGCCCTATCAACGTGGGTGGCAACTTTGAGGGATCTATCTACATGAACACCAAGATCTCTCTGTTCATCTACACTACCAAGAATTTTACCATTAGCCCAGTACTCTTTATTGCTGTTGTTTCTTCCAAAGTGAATCACCTCACATTTTTCTGCATTAAACTCCATTTGCCACCTCTCACCCCAGCTCTGCAGCCTATCTATGTCCCTCTGTATCCTACAACATCCTTCATCACTATCCACAACTATACTGACCTTAGTATCATCCGCAAATTTACTGACCCATCCTCTGCGCCCTTATCCAGATCATTTATAAAAATGACAATCAGTAGTGGACCTAAAACAGATCCTTGCGGTAAACCACTAGTAACTGAACTCCAGGATAAACATTTCCCATCAACCACCCTCTTCTTTCAGCTGGGTTATTTCTGATCCAAACCGCGAAATCACCCTCAATCCTATGCCTCCACATTTTGTGCAGTAACCTACCATGGGGGACCTTATTAAACACCTTACTGAAATCCATATACATCACATCAATGGCTTTACCCTCATCCACCTGTTTGATCACCTTTTCAAAGTACTCAATAAGGTTTGTGAGGCACTACCTACCCTTCATGAAACCATGTTGTCTATCTGTAATCAACTTATTCTTTTCTAGATGATTATAAATCCTATCTTGTAACCTTTCCAACACCTTACCAACAACTGAAGTAAGGCTCACTGGTCTATAATTACCAGAGTTGTCTCTACTCCCCTCTTTGAATGAGGGAACAACATTTGCTATCCTCTAGTCTTCTGATACTATTCAGGTTTTCTGGCAATTACGACATAAAGATCAAAACCAAAGGCTCAGCAATCCCCTCCCTGGCTTCCCAGAGAATCCTAGGATAAATCTTGTCCAGCCCAGTGGATTTATCTTTTTTCATACTTTCCAGAATTTCTAATACTTCCTCCTTGTGGTCCTCAATCCCATCTAGTCTAGTAGTCTCTGTTTCTCAGTATTCTCCTCAACAACATTGTCTTTTTCTAGTGTGAATACTGACAAAAAATATTCATTTAGTGCTTCCTCTATCTCCTCTGACTCCATACACAACTTCCCATTACTGTCCTTGATTGACCCTAATCTTACTTTAATAATTCTTTTATCCCTTATATACCTAGAGAAAGCTTTAAGGTTTTCCCTGATCATATATGCAAACATCTTCCCATGTCCCCTCCTCGCTTGTCTTAGCTCTCTCTCTTTCCTGGCTATCTTGTAACTCTCAATCACCCTAACTGAGTCTTCACATCTCATCCTAACATAAGCCTTCTTCTTCCTCTTGACAAGAGATTCAACTTCCTTAGTAAACCACGGCTCCTGCACTTGACAACATCCTCCCTGTCATGCTTATCAAGGACACACAGTAGCTGTTCCATGAATAAACTCCACATTTCTATTGTGCCCATTCCCTACAGTTTCCTTCCTCATCCTATGCATCATAAATCTTGTCTAATTGCATTGTAATTGTTTTACCTTCTGGTATATACTATCCCATTCCATCACTAAAGTAAACATAACTGAATTGTGGTCACTATCACCAAAGTGCTCACCTACCTCCAAATCTAACACCTGGCCGGGTTCATTACCCAGCACCAAGTCTAATGTTGCCTTGCCCCTTGTTGGCTTGTGTACGTACTGTGTCAGGAAACCCTCCTACACACATTGGACAAAAACTGACCCATCTAAAGTACTTGAACTATAGTATTCAATATTTGGGAAGGCGAAGGCCCCCATAACAACTACCCTGTCGCTCTCACTCCTATCGAGAATCATCTTTACAATCCTTTCCTCTACATCTCTGGAACTATTTGGAGGCCTATAGAAAACTCCCAACAGAGTGACCTCCCCTTTTCTGTGTCTAATCTCAGCCCATATTACCTCAGTTGATGAGTCTTCAAACACCCATTCTTCAGCCGTAATACTGTCCTTGACTAACAATGCCACACCCCCACCATTTTTTTTACCATTTTCTCTGTTCTTACTGAAACATCTAAATTTCATGAACCTGCAACAACCATTCCTGTTCCTGCTCTACCCATGTCGCTGAAATGGCCACAACATCACAATCACAAGTACCAACCCATGCTGCAAGTTCACCCACCTTATTCTGGATGCTCCGGGTGTTGAAATAGACACACTTCAAAACAACTTCTTGTGACCTTGAAACCTTATTTTGGTCCTCCCTGTTCTCAACCTCCTCTATACTTGAACTACAATTCATGTTCCCAGCCCTGTGCTGAATTAGTGTAAACCCACCCGAAGAGTATTAGCAAACTCCTCCCCCTCCCCGAGGATATTGGTACCCCTCTGGTTCTGGTGAAGACCATCCTGTTTGTAGAGGTCCCACCTACCCCAGAAAGAGCCTCAATTATCCAGCAATCCAATTTTGAAATGACACTACCAGAGGAAATATTCATTCCATATCCACTTTATCAAGACCATTTGGGATCTCATGAACTTCAATTAAGTCATCTCTCACTCTCCTACCTCCTGTAATAAGGAATTCCAGTGGATCTCAACCCACCAAGAGAAGAAATTCTTCTTTATCTCAACCTTAAATTAATGCCCCTTTATTCTCTCTGGTTCTAGACAGCAACATTCTCTCAATATTTACCCTGTCAAGCCCCTTAAGAATACTATATGTTTCAGTGAGATCATCTCTCAGTGTTCCACATTCCAGTGAGTAGAGTTCCAAATCATTTAGCTTTTGATCATAAGACAATCCCTCCATACTGGGGTACATCTAGTGAACCTTCTCTGAACTGCCCCCAATAAAATAATATCTTTCCTTAAATATGGAGACCAAAACTGATCACAGAGCTCCAAATGTGATTTCACTAGCCCTCTTTATAGCTGTTGCAGTAAGATTTCCCTACACTTATGCTCCAACCATCTTGAAATAAGGGCCGCTACTCTACTGGCTTCTCTGAGTACCTGCTACACTAGTAAGCTAGCTTTCTGTGTTTCATGCACAAGTAGACCCTACCAAGTCCCTTTCTGTTGCCACTTTCTGCAGTGTTTTTCTCTATTTAAATAATTCTATACTCCCTTTTCTCCCTTCCAAAATGAACTAATAATGAGTTGCAGTTGAACCAGATTCAGAAGAATGTAATTCTCTCTACTTCAGCAGGTGATTCATACAATTAAATTGTGTATAGTTTCAACACAAGAAAACAAAAGAGGAAAAGCATAATAATAAGAATTCAGATATATCTTACTAATCATGCTATAAGAGAAAGTGAGGAACTGCAGATGCTCTAGATCAGAGTCAAAAAGTGCGGTGTTGGAAAAGCACAGCCAGTTAGGCAGCATCCGATGAGCAGGAGAGTAGACATTTCAGGCATAAGCCCTTCCTGATGATGGACTTATGCCTGAAACGTTGACTTACCTGCTCTTTGGATGCTGCCTGACCTGTGTGGCTTTTCCAACACCACACCTTTGGACTTTGATCATGCTCTTAGTCAAAATTGAAATTTCCTTCTTTTTTTCTGAATTTTAATATCTGGCCATAATATGGTGGATATTATCACCATTTTTCAGTAAGTGGATTTATAAAACAGAAATTCATTATTTTTAAATGCATGAGAACAGACAGTAACATGCAAATTGTTGTACTAGCTCCACATATTTTAAGCACCCATTGAGTTATTTGTCAATATGTACAATAACTTTGGGTGCACGCCAATATAAAAACAACAGTAAAGCCTGAAAGAGTACCAAGTGTTCTAAGCTCATCAAGCATGAGACCATTTCCTTTCTGGGAAGAGATACTTCATCCCTATGAAAATGTGCAATATAATTCCAGGCTGAGATTGAGTAAGCTGGATGTTGTAAAAGAGTAAGAAGTGCAGAAGTGACTGGCTTGGCTGTGCAAGAAAGTGAAAAACCAAATGGATTTGACCCTTGTGTTTGAGAGAGAATGGGACAAAAGTGCAATTGAATGAGAAAGGAATAGCATTGAGAATCTGAAGAACGTGGTGAGAAAGCAAATTTGAAACAATGGCAGAGCTGAATATTATGAATGTAAGATCAAAGAGTTAAACCAACTGGATACTCTGGGGCAGACGGAAATGTAAAAGAAAAATTGGAAAGACAAAAGAAAACAGAGGTGAAATTTTAATTTTGGAGAATCAATGTTGAATGAGGCAGGTACTGAAGAGAACAATTAAATAGGTAAGTAAAAGACAACAAAATGGGAGTTAGATTGGATAATTTGAATGCAAGAAAAGTAAACCTATTTTATGCATCACTTTTGTTCTTCACATAAATTGCTTCTTCAGATGCCACAGGAATCTGTAACAATAGCTAATTGTTAACTATTGTTATAGTTAATAGTTAACAATTATTAATGATTAACTATAACAATAGTTTCTGTTATAGAAATTTCTGGAGAACCTCTGCTGCTCTGTCAGCATCTGTAGCAACAAAAGAGAGTTAATCTTAAGAATCTATCTCTTAATGTCAGAACCTATCTCATACTTAACTTGACCTGGAAGTCACATGCTCCACATTACAGAAAATGATGCTGGAAAGGTGTTTTGTCAAGATTTAATTGACTGTTCTTCTATATATGATGGTATCAGCATGCCTGGTTGTCTATTCATTTTGCCTTATAACTGAGAATCTAATCAGGCCATGCATCCTGAATTGCAGATGGAAATCTTCATCACTGTCAATGTGGATGGTTTAGAGAGAAGATAATAAATGGAGAAGGAGAATACTTATTCCATTTGCCGTCTTCATTTAGCATTCTCCACATACCACTGGAACATACCAATGCGGCGCAGTCCTCAGCACTTAGAGCACTCACATTTAACACAGACAGTCATTCACATCATCCAAGAAAGTGATAAGTATTATTCATTTTCATCAACATTAATTTTAAGGTTGCCAGGGTAGTAATTTAATAGGTCCACCTTATGATAAAAACAGTTTTATTAAGGTTCACTGCCAACTTGAATTATTATCAATTCTCTTTGTACTGATCATTTAATAATTTATTTTAATTAAACACAAAATATGATGAAGGAATGCTATTGAGCTATAAAACTAGAGGAATTTGGTCTAAACTGTTCACCTATGTTAAACTGATAAGAACCAGGCCTCCAATGGATAACTTTCACTGAAAATAAGCACTGTCACAGATGGACCAAATAGACTCATCCTGTGCCAGGATATCAATGCTTCGGTGCAAGTGATTCTGAAGGTTATTTGCTAGAGTATCATTAATAGAAAACCCATTGCCTTTTCTTTATCTCCACCGCAATGTGGGAAAAACAAATAACCTGAAACTCATTCTAATGCTTGGCTTCAGCTGGAAAGGCAGACAACGAAGTTGTTGAGCCGCAGTAAGAATAAGCGGGGAGAGAAAACAAAAACTCAAGAGAACGGCCCGGTACAGTTGGCAAGTCATTTTCACGCAAATGCATTAATAATACCCACTGGTAATTAAATCCAGTTGGAGGAAAGTGGTGTCTCTAATTTTGTTTAATGGAATCTGTTAAGGATGCCTTAGAAGGACCTCAGAATGGATTATCCATTCTGTGTTTGTGGTTGAAAATGGTCACAAACACTTCAGCATTGTCTTTTGCGCTCAGGAGTTGGGTGCTAAGGGGAGGCTTGAAGTTATATCTCTAGCCTCTCTGCTGGTATTATAACGAATGTGCATATTTTAGCTATCAAATTAACATTGAGTTGATTAGTTAATGACTTTCTGAGCATTTGGTTGGGGGAGAACAATTGCTGCCAAATGTTTTGGTGCAGTTAATGTGAAACACATGGTTCCGTGTTATTGAAGTAATTGTTACAGGTTTGTTCTCCACAGAAATGCATAAAGTGATGAAATCACAATTTCAATCCCAAATAGAAATGATAATGGATTTTAAGAATGTACCGATTTGTATCAAAACAGAGAGTGCAAATCATTGCAAAATCTATTGGCCGAAAGTAATCATTTTGGCATTTTAGTTTCCTAGTGAAAATAAAAATATGATAGCATTACAATAATGATCTATAGGGGTACTATAGTATTAATATCCTGACCCAGACCAAACCTGGGTTCTAAAATACAAGTATCTGTTATGAACAGCTACAATGGTATCATGACTTTGATTAGGATCAGGATTCCAGTGAACTACAAACACTTTGCAAATAGACATCATTACTATATTCCATGAGAGTAGGAGATCTAAGAGGTCTGGTTAGTATATCCATTAATATAAATACAAGGAACTCTTTGGATCACATCAGGTTATCAAATGGATGATAAAAGAGTTTTGTTAAGGAAAACAGATTATTAAAATGGAGAGAGGCTCTCTCTTGTTGGGAAATGAATACTGAGCAAGGAAAGGAATTGTCAGGAGTACCATACCTTGCATGACCAGCGGTGGGTTATTAGAATCAGGATGAGCCTCATGGTTTGAACCAGTGATATTAAAGGGGAGGAGTAAATAATGAACAGCTTTTTCAGTATTAATTAGAAGAGTAGGTAGTCAGGTGAACATCTGAGATTTTCTTTCTGAAACACAAGAGGGAGCTAGTTATTTTCTGAAGAAGCAACAAAGTCTCATCTCGAGAAATTCTCAAACCTTGTGTATCAGTGGGGCAATATCCAAGGAGACTCTGTACTCACAGAATTAGACCATCAAATGGTTGCATGAATCTACTGTTACATTATATTTACCAGTGAAATGTTGTTTGAAAACAATTGTCTGTTGCCCACATGTCGATAAACGAGCTAGGTTTTATTTAGTCAGAGCATGTAGGAAAAATCTCTCCATATTTGTTCAACAGCAGGCTTTTAGGACGGTTTTATTCTAAATGTTTATTACCATTCTTTAAACTAGTACTTTGTGCCAACTCCACAGCATTCATACTAACAACTGTTTTGACTGAAATGAAGGTCACTACTCTTGTATCCAGTTTCATGGAGATGAGCTTACTCCATTAGGAAAGGTCTGCAGTAATTGAAAGCTGAGGAAAAGGAGTGGTGAGAAGATTCCCATAGGAAGTATTCCTCTCCTGAGTGCACCAGGGGGAGTCATGAGCTGATTGTGAGATTATTTTTATTGAACAAGAGTGGAGTACTTTTCAAAGCTATTGTTGATGTCACCATTGATGGAGAGCTCTCATGATTAGATGAATATTCATGGTCACTGTGATAGAGTTGTAGAGGTCTACAGAATGGATTCAGGCCCTTTTTTCTAACTTGCTGCCCAGTTTTCACAATTAACCTAGTCACATTTGCTTGCATTTGGTCCCTACCTGTCCCATGTATGTACCTGTCCAAATGTTTCCTAAATAATGTAAACTATCTGATTTGATATATATTTGAAAATAATTTGTTTTGAGTTGGGATTTTGAGTTTTGCATTTGTAACATATGGATTACCTGTGTGTCTGAAATTAATAATGAACTTGTAAGAGTTTCGTAGCTATGGTGATTTCATTTGAAACAATTTGTGAGGGCTAGTTTGGCCGCTTTTTTATTTAAATTAGGATTGTATGATTACAAGGTGGACAATTGTATTTGAAGATTTCTGGACTGGGAGTTTTTCTTTCAAAAGATCCCTTAAGCTTTTAAAAACAGTTGACAATAGAAATGTGGGAAATTGAGTATATATAATCAAGGACAGTTTATTTAAGATCTTAAGGGTTTTTTTAAGCTTAAGAGATATACTCAAAGCTTAGAGGGAGAAATTTCTGTTTCAGGTTTGCTTTAAGTGGAGCAGTTCTCTGAAGTCCTTGCATAGAGATGGAGGTATAGAGAAGTGAACATTAGACGGGCAGCAGGGTTAGGATTATAAATCAAGGATCCTGATGTTACTCCTGGCCAGTGTCAACAGTCCTGCTCTCCATCACCCCAACCCGAGCACATTGACCCCACACCTAACCATTGCACATGCCCCTCTGGGACCCTCGATGTAATGGGACCAGATGGCTCCCCACACCTGCCCGTTTGATCTTACTCAAGCATGAGATGTAGCACTACCATTTATAACTAGTGGGTCAAAGGATCCTCAAGTATATCTATTCCATTTCCCACATTTCTGTTGCCAACTTTTCACCTTTCTCCCAGAATCACATAAGGGTCCCCTTGTTCTCACTTCCCGCTCAATGACCTGCACATTCAACAGTTCATAGAATCACAGAATGCTGGAATCATTATGGCACAGGGAGAGGCCATTCGGCCTATCAGTTTCATGACGTGTTCATATAAGGCAATTAAGGTGATCACATTCCCCTGCTCTATTGCCTGCAAGTTTATTTCCCTCAAATACCTTATCAATTCCCTTTATGCAAACATTGATTGTCTCTGCAGGCAACACCTTCATTAGCAATGAATTCCAGGTCATTTCACTCAATGCATAAAGAAGATTTTCCTCGCACCTCCCTTGCATCTCTTGTTCAAAACCTTAAAACCAGGTTCTTTCTAGCATCACTGAATGAGAACGGGTCTTTTTTTGTCTGCATCATAATCCTGTGCACTTTATTAATTCTCCCTCACCTCCCCACCCCCACCTTCTTTCCCCCAAGGGGAATGACACCTGCTTCTCTAATCGAACACGGTCCCTCATCCCTGGAACCATTATGGTAATCTCCTCTGAGGGCTCTCAAGGACCTTCTCTTCCTCCTTAAATTGTGATGACCAGAACTGGGCACAAGTCTCTTGTTCTACTCTCATCAAAGATTTCTAAAGTTTCAACTTATTTCCCTGCTTTTGTTTTCAATATTGCTATTTGTGAAGTCCAACACCCCACCCAATTTGCTCCCTGTTCTCTCTCATTTTGTCCTTTCATTTTCAAAATTCTGTAAATTAGAAATCCCATGACCATATTATAAAGAACTGTGTCATTAAGTCTATATTGCCTCTCCCATCCATTCTGCTAAAACGCATGCCCCAATGCATTCTGCACTAAATTCCATCTGCCACTTATCCAGCTTTCTATCTCCTGGATCTTGGAGAACACTCCCCCCACTATCTATTATCTTTTTCTCTGAAAATCAAACATTTAACATGAGTCACTGTTATATGTCCTCGAGCTAATTCTTTATCCAGCTGACACTGACCATTTTATTCCAAAAGTCTCTATCTTTTCACATGCTATTTCTGTGATACGTTATCAATTGCTTTCTGAAAATTTAAATAGACAACTTTCATTGCATTCCCTTAATCAAACTTCTCTGTTTCTTTATCAATAAATTAATCAGATTTGTCAAGGATGATTTGCATTTTAGGAATACTGCTGGCTCTACTTATTAGCTCAAACTTTCAAAAGTCCCTGATTACAGTTTCTGAAATCTTACTTATGACTGATTTTTTTTTAAACTGATTGGTCTGTAGTTATTAGAAATGTCCTCATAGCCTGACTTGTAGAAAGATGCCACATTTGCCACTGTCCAATCCTCTGGTATTACCCCAGTAGTAGGGGAGATTAGAACTTTATTGCAATTCCTTCCATTATCACCGGCACCAGTTTCCTTTATCCATTTAGGAATCAAGTGATCCAGGATATGATTCCAACATTCCTCTGGAAGGTTTTGCCCTGTCACTGTTGTGGCTGTTCTGAATTTTAATTTGGACTTAACACCGTGAGGGTGCCTCCATGACAATACCCACCTAAAGTAGCTAATCTGCCCTAGTGACATCCACCTCCCCTGATTGTATCACAGCGGCTGGGTCTGTGATTGGTCTGGCAGTATCAGATACCCGTCCGCTATCCTTCATGGATGGCAAACCCATAGGCTGGCATAGAGTAGACTGCCCCTTGTAATATCCCAGCTGGTCCTGCTGTCAGTAGACTAGGGCTTTTCATCCCAACGTCTGCATTCCGAAACCCATGGTAACCTGAGAAGTTTATTTCTCTTCCATAGATGCTGACTGACCAGCTGAATAGTTCCAGCATCAGTATTATGACATTGCTATAATTAATTCTTCGTTTTGGAGGTGTGATGAATTAATTCTGTGTCTGTGCACATTTGCACTGTCAGAGACAGCACTCAGTGAACATGGTAACTTTCAGGTTCCAAGCAGGTGCTATATATGACTGTTCCAAAATATTACTTATATTCAGCTTTACCTGAGAACAAGGACGGGGGTCTGTCACAAGATTTTCAATAGATCACTGAAAACGTTTTGGGGGATTACTGAAGAGCAGTTCCCAGATGACTGTTAGTTGAAGATGAAAACAGATAAAGGCAGAAGCAAGCTCCATACAGAAAATCACTATTACGTTGTACTGCTGAAAAGATAACTGAACTGCAATGAGTCTATGTGGTTAGGAACTTAGTAAGATTCAAATGCAATGGTTTCCATTATGCTGTTAAAACTCGGGGGGAAGTTCTAGTAGGTAGCTAAATGTTGGAGTTTGTGATCAGTATAAGTCTTGGGAGCTGTGGGAATTCTGAAGGACCTCTGACCTACATTAATAGTTCAGTGCAGTTCCAAGCAAGGTTAAAAAAAACCGACAAGCAGTATTCGCTTTGTGCAAATAATACCAAGACTTCTACATCCCCATTTGCTCTGCGCATCAGTGCAGAAACATAAAGCAACATTGATTGGTGGATTTGGTAGCAGACATGCATAATAGGAGTTCCTATAAGACCATAAGACATAGGAGTGGAAGTAAGGCCATTCGGCCCATCGAGTCCACTCCGCCATTCAATCATGGCTGATGCGCATTTCAGCTCCACTTACCAGCGTTCTCCCCGTAGCCCTTAATTCCTCTAGACAACAAGAATCTATCAATCTCGGCCTTGAAGACATTTAGTGTCACGGCTTCCACTGCACTCCGTGGCAATGAATTCCACAGGCCCACCACTCTCTGGCTGAAGAAATGTCTCCGCATTTCTGTTCTGAAATGACCCCCTCTAATTCTAAGGCTGTGTCCACGGGTTCTAGTCTCCTCGTCTAACGGAAACAATTTCCTAGCATCCACCTTTTCCAAGCCATGTATTATTTTGTACGTCTCTATTAAGTCTCCCCTTAATCTTCTAAACTCCAACGAATACAATCCCAGTATCCTCAGCCGTTCCTCATATGTTATATGATGTCAGCTGCTTTTATATCTGGCTTTGGATTTTTGAGAGAAGTGAAGGGAACATTTACCTCAAAAAAGCATTTTGAGTTTAGGTGAGCACCAAAGAAACTAGTGAAGAATGACAATAGGAGTTTGGCTAAAGCAATGGATGTTAGAATGGGATCTGAGATGATACAATTTACACTGGCTGATTGTTAAATTGAGTATCATTTCAAAAAATTGATAGGATCTCTCAAAATCATTCTTTGCAGTCGAAATATTCACGGAGTTAAAACTCAAGCCAGGGTCAGTAATTATTGATGTTGTGATTGAGCGATAGGATTTTGATGCAGAAAAGAGACGTTAATATTATTCTCAAATTTTTCAAACCTTTTCTTGATAAAGCCATTACACTTGACTTGGAAAAATGCGTACTCATAAAGGTTAAAAACTATGAAGTTAAGAATGACATTTTGATGGCTTCTTTTCACCTTTGAAGCATTGAAGAAGCTTTTAAACGTAGATTCAAGAAATAAAGAAGAATTTGAGGATTCTGATAATACAGGAAGTAAGTAAGGTATGAGAGCCAAATACAAAAAAAAGGGAAGGCTTGTTCAGCCCAATACCATTTTATTCCTTAATAATAATTTGTATGTTTCTGTGTAAATGATGAAATTGAGTGACTGCTCACTCAACAATGAGATAATTCAATTGAAAAGCTGCTATGGAATCTTTATAAATTATTTATGTGAAATGTATCTGAATTATTTATTTATCCTATACATCAACTTTTTATTTAACTTGACAATTGCTTATTTTATTTGGAACAAAATTGAAAAGCCCCTTTCTTCTGCTGATCTGGTATCTGTGGAACAATGGTAAATCTTGCAAGTATCTTATAGTTTTGTTTCATTCCGTGATATATTATTGAACAACATCAGACTTGTGGTTGCCAGGTTACGAAAGCAGTTATTGTGGGTTATTGCCACCATTAGAAAATCCAGACTAGTATTTTGAACTTTTTAAACTATACATCGCTGCACAGGCTCCTGGTCAGATTAGATTAGATTAGATTCCCTACAAAGTGGAAACAGGCCCTTCGGCCCAACAAGTGCACACTGACCCTCCAAAGAGTAACCCACCCAGACCCATTTCCCTCTAAATGATGCACCTGACAGTATGGGCAATTTAGCATGGCCAATTCACCTAACCTGCACATCTTTGTATTGTGGGAGGAAACTGGAGCCCCCTGAGGAAACCCACACAGGTAGAGGGAGAATGTGCAAACTCCACAAAGATAGTCGCCCGAGGCTGGTATCAAACCCAGGTCCTTGGTGCTGTTAGGCAGCAGTGCTAACCACTGAGCCACCGAGCCGCCCTCAGTTGAGAGAATGGGGATAGATTTCATATTTTTGCACAGACTATTGGTACCCAGATTCCAACAGTTGGCTGAACCATTGCAAATGGTAGAGAAATTTAAGACTAATTTATGCCCCAACCTTCTTCTAAATAGATAATTTCCTAATCAAAGTGTTTGGAGATGCTATTACATACTTCTGGGGGAGATAGGATTTATACCCAGGCCTCCTGGCTCAGAGATAGAGGCACTATCAATGTAGAACAAGAACCCTTCAATCTACTTATACTCTGATTCAAAACACAATTCATCCAAATCAGGTCTAATCCACAAAAATGGTCAAAATACTGTCTTCTGAAGGAGATTCATTCCAGAATCGAAACCTTAACTGTGTTTCTCTCTCCACTGAGTTTCTCCAGCATTCTCTGTGATTGTTTTCAACCAGTAACATTGGCCATGTCACCAGTTGAAAACTGTTACATTCTGCCAACTGCATGAGTTTGGGGAGACTCTTCAATTCATACCCATTATCACAAGCACCATGAGGCACATTTTTAAATTTCTTTGATACCACAAAAAAACTTAAATTATTGAATAAGCTGCCTAAGAAACATTCATAGTGAACTAATTTACGTTTACTCACAGACGAAGTATTGATTAAAAATATTTATTTTAGCCATAATCCCATATTCAGATGAATTAGAAAAGCTGCAATAATTTACTATTCATAAATAACCTCAAGAAATATATTTTAATGGGAAAACATTGAAAAGAAACCACATTCTATTATGTTGTCCGATTGTGCTGCTCCATGTTTTATGTTTGGGATTATAAACTTGAATTTTACTGGTAGCTAAAGTTTAACCTAATAAGAGCAATTTTGTTTTAATTTTAAATGCAATTTACCGATTGCTCCAAAAGAGGAAAGTGTACCCTTAAAGCAATTTAAGTTACTGAACCCAATGCTTGTTCTTCCATTTCCTTCTATGTAACAATCTGAAGGTTACTTTCGAATTTTTCATTTATAGCTTTCAATCAATCCAAAGCTGTTAAGAATCAAATTAATTGAACACTAGTAACGTCTGTAAGAACATTTAAAATAAGAAAGCAGTTTGGAGAATTAAGTGAGGAGGTCAAGATATTCTAGTGATAGTACTGATATCCTGTCAAAACTGCTTATTCTAACCTTGCATACAACACTGTCAAGATCTTGTTCTAATTACTGTCTACACTTGGTTTGTTTATTTTTGTCATGAATGTAAGCATTACTAACTAGGTCTGTATTTGCTGTTTATCTCTAAGTATCTCTGAGAAGGTAATGGTGAGTCACATTTTTGAACTGCTGCAGTCCATCTGGTGTAAGTACGCCCAGAGTGCTGTTAAAAAGGGAATTCTAAAATCTTGACACAGCAGCAATGAAGAAATGGCAATATAGCTCCAAGTCAATGGGTAACCTGGTTTTGTGTTCCTGTGCATTTGCTACCCTGTACTTCTAATGGAAGGGATTGTGAATTCAGAAGGTACTGCTGAAGGAGTATAGGTGAAAACTGATGCATATTGGTGAGTGATGGTTGCCACAGTGTATCATGTATTTCATATAAGTGAATGGTTAAGGTGGTGCATGGGGTGTCAGTTAGGTTGGCTTATGTTTCCAAGAATGTTTAACAATATTGAGATTCCTGAAATTAGTTTTTCATTCCATTCACAGGATGTGGACCTGATTGACGAGGCCAGCAATTATTACCCATTCCAATTTCCTTTGAGGTGGTCGTGAGTAACGTTCCTGAACTGTTGCAGTTGATGTAGTGTGAATACACTCACACTGCCTTTCTGGAGGGAGTTCCAGGATTTTGACTCTGTGACAATGAAGGAATGTCTACGTAGTTCCAAATCAGAATGGTTTATGGCTTGTTGGTGCTCCCATATATCTCATGTCATTGTCCTTCAAAATGGTCAGGCTTTGAGAAGTAAGGAGGTGAATTACTCGCAACAGAATTTCAGCCTCTAACCTGTCACAGTACTTACATAGATGGTCCAATTCATCTTGTTGCCAGGAAACTCCAGGATGTTGATAGTGGGTAATTCAGTGATGGTAATGCCATTGAATGTCAAGGGACAAAGGTTGAATTCTGCCTTGTTGGAGTTGGTCATTGCCTGACTCTTCGCTGAGGGAAATGGCACATGCCACTTATCAGCCTAACCTAATGGCCCTAAAATAGCTACTATTTTATTTTACTGCCAATTACAGTACTCAAATCAATTCACTAGTCTGCTGTTTTGCACAGTATCATGTTAAAGATTCATGGTAGCAATTTGAAGCAGTTCTTGCCCGTCTGTTGTTTATAATTTCTTATTATAATAGGATTACACCTTTTAGTTTATCTCAAGTGCCTATCATGTATTCAGGGTGACCTATCGTTTGTATTTGCATTTTATAATGGGATATTGCATTTCTCACATTTCTGCTTCTGCTTTAGCTGTGTTGGCCTTGCAGACTGGGCCCAGGTTAACAGCTTCCAACAAGGATCTCATAGTCCATGAGAGCCACCTGGCCCTGGTTTCAATCATTCATACTCAGCCAACATTTTCTTTAACCAGGCTGAGACTTAATAATTGACATTTTTAAATGAAACAGAAACGAAGGATGGGGTTTGATTATTTCCTTGGGCAGCTTGTCCCATTTTGCCTAGGAAGAAAGGTTATAAATACACTATCTTGGAAACAAGTTGGTGTTTGTAGTTTGTATACATATCTATGATTTGCTGCACTTTCAAGTAACAATATGTTGTTAGTTTAGGCTGTGAAGTTTTATAATGCAACACAATTAGGATTTAAAGATAGCATATACACAAATTGTGGTACCTTATAGTGAGAAACATTCATCTACCCTGGGATGACAACTAAATACAGTCCCAAGTTCTAGATGTTGAAACTGGATACATTGAATTAAATGTAAAACTGGAATAGGAAAACAACAGGGGAAAGGGATGACAATAAAGCAGTAAAACAAGTGTACAGAATACTCTGGCTGAGGAAGAAAAATGGCAAAAATCACACACAGAGGCAAAGCTGGAACAATTGAATGCAACATATGGCAGAGAGAGGTAGAGAGACAGAGTTCCAGCAAAGATTTTGAAAAACAAATACCAAATGCCAAAAAAAACAGGTCAGTGAGATGAATCGAGGAAGAGTATATAGGAACATTTCAGTATTGTGCTTAAGTTGATTTTCATGATATAATTAGATTTCAGTTCAATTAGGTATTAAGCATCAGAACTAGATGATTTTGAAAAGAATTATATTCTCATGAATATAGTTGAGAAAGCTTTCCTTTCTTTGGTTTCAAAAACAGGAAGTTGACTGCATTTAAATGGTCCATTCTGTTCATTACACTTGATGCTATTTCACTAGCAGTGATGCATTTCCCTCCTCGCTCAATAAAAAAAATTTACATGGAGACAGGATTCAGTGAACGGATGGTCTTAAATGTCATGCTGTTTCATCTATTTCTATTGGTCACTGCCACTTGTGAAAAACAAAACAGGCCAAATCAATCCATGGGTGGTACCACTCCAGAGAAATTATCAACTGTCGATCTGAATTTATTAACTGCTGATAAAAAATATTGTCTGTTTACTAAACAGGGATGAAAATGTGTTGCTGGAAAAGCGCAGCAGGTCAGGCAGCATCCAAGGAACAGGGGAATCGACGTTTCGGGCATGAGCCCTTCTTCAGGAAGGCCCGAAACGTCAATTCTCCTGCTCCTTGGATGCTGCCTGACCTGCTGCGCTTTACCAGCAACACATTTTCAGCTCTGTTCTCCAGCATCTGCAGCCCTCACTTTCTCCTACTAAACAGGGATATATGGTTCCAACAATAAAACCATTGACAGAATGCAAAGATATCTTCTTTTGTGTCATCCAGGTCAGATTTATCAAATATTTCATTCGTCATTTATGGAATGCATCCAGCACACTGTTTTCTAAATACAAGCAAAAGTGTTACAAAGCCAACACATACATAATTTGACAATATTTCCCCTTTGTAATAATCATGTTAAAACGTAAGCTGATACTGACTTTTTGAAAAGCCAATTTATACAATAAAACGATAAGCATTAGGCTATCCGTAGGTACTGTCACAACTGCAGAGAAACCCTGTGGATTTGAAAATGAACCACTGCAGGAAAAGGAAGAAATAATAATGAAACAGGGAAAAAAATATTATATGTTACACAACTGTGAAATAATTTGTGTCTCAACTCTTTTTATTGTGAGTCCCATTATAAAAGATATATCTACAAGTATTGAAATCTCTATCCAAAAGCACCAAGGTTATGAATAGGATCAGAGTTCAATATATTTATATTTGAAATGTATGAAAAACTGTCAATTGAAAATGAAAAAAAACATTTCCCTCTAACCACCTGTGTTTGTTTATTACATTTTAATTTGTTGCTATTTGATTGTGTCTTAGTGTAGGTGGATGGTAAATCCTACTTTGCTCTGCAGTTACTCCTTTTATCCTTTCACAGGGTGTTGTAGGTTAGCGATTATTAAAAATCCCTAATTGACCTTGAGAAGATGGTAGTGAGCAGTTTTCTTGAACAGCTAGCAGTAATATAACCAGGTCAGGAGGGGTTGTCAATTTCACTCTTTTTAATCCTCTCTCTGTTAGTTGCAACAAATATTCTTAGCATTAGCTATCACATTTCGATGAATATTAAGTAACCAGAGTAAACATGAAGGGGAACTAATTCCAAGGCTTATGTGAGTGAAAAGAATGAACTTCTGTGATTGATTAAGCCCAAGAAAAAAACAAAGAAAATGCAACTTCCACGCAAACATAACGTGTTAAAGAGGGAGTGCAGGGAGAAGGTTGTCTCGTACAGACGGGGATATCAAAAACAAATAGATTTATAAATCTTCAGGAGAACATTGTGAGAACATTCAGCAGTTCTGTTCTTTCCTCTGTAGGAGCAAAGCTGCAGATAGCCTACAGTTCTCAATGAATAGTTGTTGTTGATTCAAGTTGCCTTTCCTCAGCTAGTTTCTGAGTTTGAGAAACACAGAGAGAAGAACTTTCAGTATCTTTGCTATTATCAGGCCAAGTTGCTTTCTTCCTCCTTCGCTGAACAAGTTGGTATACATTTTTTTTACAGGTTCTGGTGTCACTGCTGTAGGTAGTGTTTCATCTCCAATCTGCCCATTTATCATACAAGTGTGAGCAAAACAAGAGATGCAAATTTACTGAGAATCAGTGTGAATCATTAGGTTAGATTAGATTAGATTAGATTAGATTCCCTACAGTGTGGAAACAGGCCCTTCAGCCCAACAAGTCCACACCGACCCTCCGAAGAGCAACCCACCCAGACCCATTCCCCTACATTTACCCCTTCACCAACACTACAGGCAATATTAGCATGGCCAATTCACCTAACCTGCACATCATTGAGTATCAGTGCCTTTTAATTATGATAGTAATTTCAATGCAGCTTGTTTGTATATTCAATGTGGATTGTTGAACTATATTATGTCAATACTATCTTTTTAAAAACTATTTATACTTTTTAAAATCTCAGATATTCAAGTTAAATAGCGAAAGGTAATTAGATTCTCTCTTATTGGAGATGGTCATTGCCTGGCACTTGTGTGATACAAACATTACTTGCCATTTATGAGCTGGAAATGTGTTGCTGGAAAAGCGCAGCAGGTCAGGCAGCATCCAGGGAACAGGAGAATCGACGTTTCGGGCATAAGCCCTTCTTCAGGAATGTGTGTTTGATTCCTGAAGAAGGGCTTATGCCCGAAACGTCGATTCTCCTGTTCCCTGGATGCTGCCTGACCTGCTGCGCGTTTCCAGCAACACATTTCCAGCTCTGATCTCCAGCATTTGCAGACCTCACTTTCTCCTTGCCATTTATGAGCCAAACCTTGGATTTTGTTCAGATTTTGCTGCATATGAACATGGGCTGCTTCAGTATCTGAGATCTCAAAAATGGTGCTTTCCATCATTTTGCTGATAGTTGAGAATTGTTTGATAGGGCTGTAACTGAACACATTAGAGTTGTACTCACCAAGACAATTTCCCACCTTTTCAGATAGGTGTCAGTTTTGCCGGTGTTGGCCAAGCGAGTATCGCAGGTGGTGGATAGATTGCAAATCGAACAGGTTGCTTTATTCTGGGCAATGTTGAGCCTTGAAGGTGCTGTTGAAGGTGTTCATCCAAACAAGTGGGAGTACAACATCACATTCCCCATTTGCACCGTTTCGATGGTTTTGAGGATTCAGGGGGTCAGTTATTTACCACAGAACTCCCAGCCTCTGACATGCTCTTCTAACCACAGTATTTATATGGCTGGTCCGGTTCAATTTCTGCTCAGTGATAAGTCCCATAATGTCAATGATAGGACACTGTGTAATGTATGATTCTGTGTGTTTGACTATATTGGACTGTTGCACCTTCAGTGTTGAATTCTCATTTCCACAGTTTCTTTCCATTTCAGCTTACTGAGAATGGTGTTCAATGATAAAAAGCATGTGGGAGGGCACAGTGGTGATGCGAGGAATAAATAGGGAAAGAAAAGGAGGAAATGAGTGACCAACTGAGTGAGAAGATTAAGGTCATAAGAATAGCTGTAATATTTTGGGAGCCTTCAGATCAATAACACAAGTGGAGACTGGCCTTGCAAGGTGCAGATTATGAAAATAATTCCCACCATGGTGAGATTTCAAATTGATTTTCAAAAATCTTGGAATGGAAAATGACTGAGAACTGTTGGAGTGTATTTTAAACTCAACTGACTCTTTAGTGACCTGAAAGGAAAATAACCTGTTACCTGAATGAATGAATGATGATTTATTGTATTCTACAGTGGCCAACACAGTAACATACGGTGAGAAGTTTCAACTGTTGCCACAATCCGGCACCATTCAAATACTTCAAGTATTAAAAGATAAAGGAAGGTCCCACCACCACTCACCTCCACCTTGAGTCCTGAGCCCTAAGCCAGCCGATCAATGACACGCATGACCACCACCCGCACCGGGCCCTTCAATGTCAGAGTCGCCACTTTTCAGGAGCCATCTCTTCAACACCAGGCCCATCCTGTTGACAGGCCTGTGATGCCAGGTCCCATGCTTGACCCATACTTGCCTGCAATCAGGAGACCCTGCCTCTTTCATTGCCACCTCATTAACAAACAGGAGACACTGCTCCAGGCCTACCACAACCAGGAGTCCCTGCTTCAGGCCTAATGCAACCAGGAGTTCCCACTCGGGGCCGACCACAACCAGGAGTCCCTGCTCTGGGCCTACCACAACCAGGAGTCCCTGCTCCAGGCCTACTGCAACCAGGAGATCCTGCTCCAGACTTACCACAACAAGGAGTCCCTGATTTGGGCCTACTGCAATGTGGAATCCCCGCCCTGGACTGACCACAACCAGGAGTCCCTGCTCTGGGTCTACCACAATATGGAATCCCCACTCAGAGGTCACCACAACCAGGAGTCCCCACCCTGGGCCTACCACAACCAGGAGTCCCCCTCGGGGCCTACAACAACTAGGAGTCCCTGCTCCGTGCCTACCGCAACCAGGAGTCCCTACTCTGGGCCTACTCCAGGCTCAGCACAATCAGGAGACAGTGCTCCATGTATTGTGGAGCCCCTGGCTCTGCCGGCACCGTTGCTTCGATGATGTCTGGAGTTCCGCTCTGGGCCAACCAAAATTAGGTAGCCCAACCAGCAGGCCTGGCTGCCACCTCACTATAAGTCCCACTCTAGCCACTCAGTTCTGCAATGTCAAAGAAAGAGAAAGAAGACAGAAAGGATAAGGAAAGAAGGAACCTGGATCAGGTGGGCCAAGGAGCCCACACACTGCCTACCTTGCAGGTGCAGCCATCTTGAACCTCTCAATGCTTTGATCTCTATGCGTCTTCGGACCCACATTATGGCTTCCCTACTGACTTCGGGATAATGAATGCTGTTTGCCAGTGTTGGGACATAGGAACATGAGTATGCCATTCAGCTCCTCAAACCTATTCCTGTCCATAGGCGAAGGGCACATGGGCAACAGAATTCAACTGATTATGTAAATCCTCTCCCAAGTTACACGAAATGGAAATGGAGATTGCTGGAGAAACTCAACAGGCCTTGCAGCATAAAATCCAATATGATTCTTCTTCAGAACAGAAATTATGAGAATTGTCAATTTAAATGACTGGGAGACCAGTGTTTTGCAAATACAAAGAATGCTTTTGCATTTCCTCAATTGATTATCTTGTAAAGGTTTTGTCTTTCTTGAGATAATAGCTAATGTGAGGATGGTGTAGCATAGCTATATTTTTTTTCAGACTTACTCCTTTTGGTGTGAAGGAATTGGTAGAAAAGTGAACCTTACTGGAGTTTAAATGGACAGTCGAAACAGGGAAGAATCCTTTTACAGATGAGTTCCTAATTCTTGCCCTGGCATAAATCTTCTTTTTCACCCATGTGGGATCCACTGGGTTTATTCCGTCCATTTTTCATAGAATCCCTCCAGTGTGGAAGCAGGCAGCACTGTAGGGGGTTGGTGCAGCCCACACGTCTGCACCAACCCCCCCAATGCCAAAGAGC
The DNA here is from genome assembly GCF_004010195.1 of Chiloscyllium plagiosum. Classification (NCBI taxonomy): domain Eukaryota; kingdom Metazoa; phylum Chordata; class Chondrichthyes; order Orectolobiformes; family Hemiscylliidae; genus Chiloscyllium; species Chiloscyllium plagiosum. The sequence continues at coordinate 14,465,343 of NC_057712.1, read as the reverse complement.
ATCCCACCCAGACTCACCCCATCTCTGTAACCCTGCATTTTCCATGGCTGGTCCCGCTAGACTAGACATGGACAGTCCATCTAACCTACAGATCCTTGGACTGTAGAAAGAAACTAGAGAACCCAGAGGGAACCCTACATAGGCACAGGGAGAATGTATAAACTCCACACAGACAATTGTCCAAGGTTGGAATTGAACCTGGATCCCTGGTGCTGTGATGCAACAGTTCTAACCACTGAGGCACCGTGCTATCCCTTTGCAAAGGAGCTGCAGACTTGAAAGAAGGCAATCAGGTGGGGTGGGCTGGGGGAGGTAGGGGGATAGGTCAGAGATGTGATGTAGTTATAAGGTCATAGAGATTTACAGCATGGAAACAGGCCCTTCAACCCAACTTGTCCATGCCATCCGGCTCTCACAATTAATCTCATCCCATTTTCCTGTGTTTGGTCCGATTTCCTCCATGTCTTTCCCATCATTGGTCTAGAAATCAAGAAATCCAGGTTGATGCTCTGGGGATACTGGTTCAAGTTGAAGCAGAACTGCTTGTAGAATTTAAATTCAATTAATAAATTAAATGCTATCCATTAGTAATACTGATCCCAAAATAATCTGCTTCACTAATGTGCTTTAAGGTCAGAAATGTGACACATGGTCTATTTGTGACTCCAGATCCACAGCAATGGACTTTGAAATGGCCCATCCATTGACTTGTACTAAACCACTAACGTCAAACAAGAAATAGAGTGGATGGGCTACCAGGCATTGATTGAGACACTGGAAACAATACAGATCAACATTACCCTGTTGATCCTGCATAGTCTGCCTCACTCATGTGACATTAAGGAGCTCTAGCAAAACTAAAGTTAATGCAAATTGGGGGAAAGCTCTCTGTTAGTTGGAGTCATACCCAGTAAAGACAAGGTTATTGTAGTTATTGGTGGCTAATCCATGGCCTGGCAGAAATACTGTACAGCAACCATCTTCAGATGTTTCATCTATGACTATCCCACCATCAAAGGGTCAGAGTGGGGATATTCACCAATGATTGTGTACTATTTATAATGAAATAACTTCAAGGGGACAGGTGTAACTTTACCAACTCACCTTTTATTTACATGTACGCACTCTGATGATCTCGTTCAGAGCCAGTCCCTAAAATGAGGAGACTCTCTGAGACTCTGTTTATTTTTTTAATTTTTTTCTCTATTTTTATTAACCCCCACACTACCACCTAAGTGCGGTAGTGCTTATTATTATTTTTTTTTCCCCAGCACCCATGGTGTGTGTGTGTGCAGGTGTGAGACACAGTGAAAGACACAAAGTGCACGAATCTTTATTCAAATTCCAACACCAGGAAGATAGGAAAACACCCGGGTGGCCAGTGACAAACACTGCCCTTCACATCAAAGGGCAGTGCTGTGTGATCAAAACAGTGAAGAGGAGGGGAGGGACTAAATCAAAATAGAGTTGGAGGGAGAAATGATGCACTACACTCCCTGCGGTGCCCACCTCACCCTGAACAACTCCAGGGTGTTGGTCGACACAGCGTGCTCCTTCTCCAAGGACACCCGGGCCCTAACGTAACCGCGGAAGAGGGGCAGGCAGTCGGCCCTAACGACCCCTTCCACGGCCCGCTGCCTGGACCTGTTGATGGCCAGTTTGGACGAGACTGCTGTTTATATTTGCCAGCCAGGACTTCCTGATTGGGCCAGGTTAACAACTCCAATCAGAGATTTCATGCTCCATGCCATCCACCTGCCCACTATTCCAATCATCACAATGGCCACAATCACCGTGGGCGGCACGGTGGCACAGTGGTTAGCACTGCTGCCTTACAGCGCCTGAGACCCGGGTTCACTTCCCGCCTCAGGCGACTAACTGTGTGGAGTTTGCACGTTCTCCCCGTGTCTGCGTGGGTTTCCTCCGGGTTCTCCGGTTTCCTCCCACAGTCCAAAGATGTGCAGGGCCATTGTTGGGCCGAAGGGCCTGTTTCCACACTGTAATGTAATGTAATCTAATCTAATCTAAACATCCCAGATATGGAAATACATGCCCAAATGCAGCAAGACTGAGGGAAGATTAAGACTTGGGCTGAGAAATAGCAAGTAACATTCTCAGCACACAAGAGTGGGACAGTGACTATCTCCAAGAGAGAATCTAACTATCATGAATTGGAACTATATTGCCTTTCTTTCACTATTACTGGATCAAAATAAAGAAACTCCCTCCCTAATGGCAAGATGGGTTTATCTATCCTCAAGAACTGTAGTGGTTCCAGACAATGTTCATTGCCACATTGTTCATGATGTTTTACTTACCTTCTTCACATCTGCTGCAGCATGTTATGTACATGTTCAAATGTGTGACATTGCTGCTTATCAATATGAAATCAGAACTAATCAAAATGAAGTGGGCATAGTAATTTGCTGGAGGAATGAACAAGACTTGTATTCGAAGCAAGCATGATTGTATATTGATTGCCCACAGTGTCAAACTTACTAAGGAAAGAAAATCAGTGATTCTACAAAGGAGCAGAATTCTGCTCCACCAGATGTCTTCTCTACTGTTAAAGATGAAACTGACTCTCATGTTCACTTTCACTTTTCACTGTTGTTGAAGAGTTATTACTATTTTCTATGTCTCTTTGTAATAGCACATATTCTGCTTTCATCATATTGGTAAGGGTGCCCATGGTCATCATTGCTATGGAGCATATCCAACATTAACTTGAAGAGTACCACATCTTCAAACATAGAAATGTAGAACTTGCAATTTGTGAGAATATGTGAATTGGCTTTTTTTGCCCCCCACTATCAGACCTACAATAGAATCTTACCAGTACACTTAATACTGAATACTATGTATTGGTATGAATATATGTTATGAACCCATTTGGTTACTGACGAAACCGGTGAAAAGCATTAGTGCTGTATATTTTGGAAGAAGTGGTTGTTTAATTGTGTAAATAATAATTACTTAAAAACAGCTTCTCTAGGTCTGAACATTTAACTTGCATTTGCAGACTGTCACTACTTCAGAAGTTAATTAGTGTTAGGAATTTAAAACAAAACCATTTTTAAACTGTTCTGAGTTGTCTTTTTTATCTCTCTATCTCTCGCTCTCTCTCTCGATCCTTTCTATCTTTCCCAATCTTTATTTTGCTGCCTGCCAGCACATGATTTAAATCTAATATTCATTTTCAGGTTTTTATGTCCAGTTTTGAATTCATGACTCAGTGAGGAATTTTCAATCTGCTGGGTGGAAGATAAATTACTAAGCTAGTTCACAGTTGAGATGTAATGATGTCACAAAGCTAGTCCCTTTTTTTCTAAAAGCTGGTCCTTGGCTCAAGGAGACTCTGTCCTCGATTTTTTTTCAGAGAGTAATAAACCAGGCCGGGCTCCGATCAGAGTGATCCTATACTGGAGTTGTTTATTGGGTTTTAAGCTACTTTAAGGGAAGAGTTCAGATAAAGGGAAGTTTAAAAAAATAAGAGAGAACAGAGGTTCAGGTTGTGAAGATGCAATTGATAGTAAAAGTGTGACAGAAAGAGGGAGAAAATATATGCAGAAGAATGCAGCAGAAATTGAAGCAGAGTAAGTAATAATGATAAAAAGTCAAAACTGAAGAATCTTCACTTGAATGCACACAGCATCTCTAACAAGATAGATGAGTTGACAGCAAAAATAGAAATAAACGAATATGACATATTATGGAGATGTAATTGCACAGTGACCATTACTGGGAACTGAATATTCAAGGGTATTCGACAATCTGATAGAATAGGTGAAAAAGGAAATGGATGTGCGGTACCTTTGTTAATAAAGAAAGGTTAAAATGCAGTGATAACGAGTGATATGAGTGAACTAGATCATGATTGGAATCAATTTGGATGAAATTAAGGAATAGCAAAGGCAAGAGGTCACGAATGGGAATATTCTAACTCGGCCCCAAAGATTTGCCTCACTGTAAGATAAAGTTTAAAATAGGAAATAAAGGAGGTGTGTAAATAGGGCACTACATTGTTATAGAATCACATAACTATTATGTCGCTGAAGGGGGCCATTCAGCACTTCATGCTGGCACAATTTCTGTTATTTTATGGCAATCTTATGCCTTTCCGCTATGTTTTTTTATGGGCCTCCATTGCTTCTGTAGCATTTCACCATTTAGAAAATACCTGTTGATTTCCACTGCAAAATGAGGATCTCCAGGACAATGCTGTGCGCAACATTCATATTGTTAAGCTGGAGAAAGTTCAGAAAAGATTTATCAGGATATTGCCAGGAAGGGAGGGTTTGAGTTACAAGGGCAGGCTGGATAGACTGGGAGTCTTTTTACTCCAGCATAGCAAGTTGACAGGTGACTGATAGGGGTTTATAAAATCATGAGACTTAGATAGGGTGAATGGTAGGTGTATTTTCCCTAAAGTGGGGGATTTCAAAACTAGAGGGCATATTTTTGAGACGAGAGGAGAAAGTTTTAAAAGGGACAAGAGGGGCAATTATTTTATACAGAGAGTGGTTTCCCACATCTGTCAAACATGGGCAACTCTTTACTCTGAGATTATGGTCCCTGGTCCTCCAAAGGAAAGTAACCTTTCCCCTTCTACCCTGTCAAGTCTCCTGAGAATCATATATGTTTCAATAAGGTCAACTTTGATCTTTCTAAACCCCAAAGAGTGCAGACCCAAATTACTCAATCTCTCCCCCAAAGAAAATGCGGTACGGTGGCTCAGTGGTTAGTACTGTTGCCTCACAGCACCAAGAACCCAGGTTTGATTCTGGCTTCAGGCGACTGTCTGTGTGGAGTTTGCATATTCTCCCTGTATCTGCGCGGGTTTCCTCCAGGTTCTCCTACAGTCCAAAGATGTGCAGTTTAGGTGAATTGGCCATGTTAAATTGCCAATAGGTGCATTAGTCAGGGGTAAATATAGGATAGAGGAATGGGTCTGGGTGGGCTACTTTTCGGAGGATCGGTATGGACTTGTTGGGCCAAAGGGCCTGTTTCCATACTGTGGGGAATCTAATTCAGACTGGCTTGGTACAGAGATGAAAAGGATGTTGAGAGGCCTTTTGTTTATATGTAAACAGATGAGACTTCAGGCCAAAGTGGTCATGTTTTAGAAGTGACCTGTATAATGAAAGGGGATTGGTTAGATCCCTAGCAGTTTAGTTCAGTCCAGAACCGGTTGGAAGTTCAACGGTGAGCTGTGTGGAAACAAACTCTCTCTCTCTCACTTCTAACATCAACTGGCAAGTGTGTGTTTCATTTATACTGGTTTTTAAGGGGGTTTGCTTATTGGGACTGTTGTGTGTATTCAGAACAGTATAATTAAGTCTAGTTTGGATAGACTGAGCTCTGAAGGGCTGCTTTAATCTGTTCTTTGTGTTTCATTGTGTAATTTTGTGAATATATTTTTGTCTGTTTTAAAATCTAGTAGTCAACCTAGCTACCTTCCTCCGGGTAATTTTCACTGTACACTTACCGAAACAAATTATAAAGTCACAGTCTGGGCTGCCTGCTTAAGAATGTTTTGAGTGGTCGTGCCTAGTCCTTAACAATGGGTAGCTGTCAGCAAGGTGAAAGGCAAATATCATTGCTTTACCACTCACTGCAAAGCACAGGCCTTCACCTCTCTGTGTCACTTTTCCAGCTTTATTGCACTTTATTCTTCTTTTCCTCCTCTCTCTGTCTCTCTTTTTCTTTTCTGTGGTCAGAGCTATGGTTTAATGGAAAAGAACCACCAATGAAATGACACTTAGGAAGGAGATAAGGTTAGGGTTAAAAGTACTCTCTCCCAATCCATCCGCTCCTTCTATCTTCGATGTATACCCATTCCCCATCTTACCATACTGCCACTTGTATCACTATTGCTACCTCTTCCTTGGCCACACTCAGTAATATATGCGTAACTAGTAAATTCACAGACACTGCTTGCTCAATCACTTTATCCTCCATTTTGTCTTAGTTTGTTGTCACTCATTTCCTCTTTAATTTTTCCCGCTGCCGTTGCTCTCTCCAGAATACCTCTTGTCACTGAGTGCAGTTCCTTGTGGAATGAAATTAAATAGGAATTTAGTTGGGAAAAAGGAATTTAAAATAAGTACTACGTTAGACAGTTGATCCATAAACAGCTGCAAAAGAGTGCAAAGCCACATTTCATTTGCAGATCCAGTTAATTTCTGATGCCAACAATAGCTGTCATATAATGTTGATAGGCTGTCCTTTCATCATTTGTTTGCTGATTCTATCAGAATTTTCTGCTTTATTTTGATCTAAGTTATCCGTAATTATTTTGGTAATTTGTTGCTATTGAGAACACTGCATCTTTTCTGCTCCTAATACTGTGATTAGCATCTCAGAGTCTTACATACCTGTTCTAAAGAAGAATCATATCAGACTTGAAACATTAACCCTGTTTCTCTCTCCATAGATGCTGCTAGACCAGTTGAGTTCCTGCGCCCTTCTCTGTGCCTGTTGCATACTGATTGCTGGTTTTTGCCTTTGTTTTGCTTTGGCAGATTCCTGCCTGCTATGTGACCATCTCCTCCTTCAGTTGTGATTCCAATGATGCATCGCATTGTCCCCACAGAAACAAAATTCTTTTTTTGCCACTCGTCAGGGTCGGTAATGAAGTGGCCATTTCGCAAACTCAAGAAGATTCCCTCTTCAGCCTCCCCTCATCAAGTTTAGAAATCTGAGCCTACAGTTTCAGCAATCATCTGTCCCTAGGCAGGTACCCACTACAGCTATCCAAAATTCTATAGCTTCTGCACATATAATTGTGATAGTGTATTGCTCCATTGTTCTTCAACCTCCGACTTGTAGCATTACGAATGAATCAAAGGCTGTTTTTTATTATGCTAGCCATCCATTCCTAGTGTGTAAGAAGAATAAAATGAAAAGCTTATATTTATACAACACTTCTCACAACCTTAGGCAATCACAAAGTACTTCACAGCCAATCAAATACTTTTAGTTATTCTTATAATCAAACTAGCCATTCCCAATTGGTTCATGGAAAGATCCCACAAACTGTAATGTGATAATGACCACTAATGTTTGTTGAGGGATAAATATTATTTTTCTAGCCTTTCACAGGGTATGGGCATTGTCGGCTTGGCCAGCATTAATTGTTCAAACTTAATTACCCTTAAGAATCACTGCAGTTAAGATTATGTCTAGTACACACGCAGTGCTGTTATGGAAGGGTTTTGGAGGAATTTGTCTTAACAATAGTGAGAAAAACGTTGATACAGTTACAAGTCAGGATGGTGTGTGTGACGTGGAGGGGATCCTGGATGTGTTCGTGTTCTCATTGTTATGGACCAGGCCAGAACCTTTCAAAACATATTAACCAAGTAGCCTGGATCCTAACTTTGCTAGTTCTTTTAAGCAGGTGTGAAGTGGATATTCGAGGAATGATGCAGCTGGCTCAACCACTTTAAACAAAACAGAATTTATTTGCAAGATTACTGAATGAAACACAAAACAAAGGAGAACAGAATACAGAATAACTTCAGCCACCCAAAAACCCAACAGATTATTGTTGTATTATAACATCTTATAATAATAATAATATAATAAAAATAAAAACTGGCCATTCCCCTTTCATTGTACAAGTTTTTTGAAACTTGAAAGCCTTCTGCCTGAGGCAGTATCTGTTAGCTATAATCAAATTGGCATTAAAATCCTTCAAATCTAGACCTCCCAAAGTCTCGGTGTTTATGATCATTTGAAATAAAAATCAAGGCCAACATAACCTTGTTAAAGGAGCAGCAGCATCACACCATGTATTTCCTGCCCTTGTTTTTCTAGTTAGTAAGGGTTGTTGGTTAAGAATCCTTGGTGCGTTAATGCAGTGCATCTTATAGATAGCATACACAGCTGTCATGGTGCATTGTGGTTGGAGGGAATTAATACATAAGGTATTGGGTCGGGAGTCAATCAAGCTGTATCACTTTGTTTCAGATTATATCTTATTGAGTGTTGGAGGTGCAGTCATCCAGGTAAGCGAAGATTATTCTAACGTGATTTTGGATCGTGTTTTGAAACTGATTTATGCTTTGTAGATGATAGGGTACCTTTGAGGAGTCAGGGAGTGAGTTACTGCAGAATTCTTAGCCTCTGACCTGCTCTTATAGTGACAGTATTTATAATGCTGGCCCAATTCAATTTTTGGTCAATGGTAACCCTTAAGATGTTGATAGTTCTGGATTTGGTGATGTTAATTTTTAAAAAATTCATTCATGGGATGTGGGCATCACTGGCTAGGCCTAGCATGCATTGCCCATCCCTAATTGCCCAGAGGGTAATTAAGAGCCAATCACATTGCTGTGGGTCTGGAGTCAAATGTAGGCCAGATTGGGTAAGGATGCCAGTCACCTTCCCTAAAGGAAATTAATTAACCAGATGGGATTTTCTGACAAAAGGCAATGGATTCATGGTCATCATTAGACTCTTAATTCCAGATTTAGTTTGTTTTTAATTGAATTCACATTTCATCACCTGCCATGGTGGAATTTGAGCCCAGGTACCCAGGACATTACCTTGGCCTCTGGATTAACAGTCCTGCAATAATGCGACTAGGCCAACGCTCTCTGAAAAGAAGATAACTAATTTGTCTCTTGTTAGAGACAGTGATTTTCTGGCACTTGCATTGCACAGAGATTACTTTTCACTTAGCAGCTCCACATGGGCACATACAGTCTCAGTATCTGCAGAGTCACAATTGCCACTGAACTTTGTACAATCATCAGCGATGTTATGATGGAAGGTATGTCAATGATTAATTTGGTTGAGCCTAAGACACTACCCAGAGTAACTCCTGCAACAATGTCCTTCAATTGTCCACACCTCCATCCCTTTATTAAGAAAATGTTCTACTTTCACTTTTGTATGCGTCTTCTGCATCTTTAACAATGTTAAAAGGCTAACCCTAGAAAACTGAATATCAACAAGACTGTTCTACCATAGTCTGTCTAACATTCCAAGTGTTACTCCTATTGGAAATCTCAGATGAAAGAGCTAACAGCTAAACTGAAAGCCTGTATTAACTCCACATGGCGCATTCTAACATGATGAGGTAGTGTTTCTGATGGGTCAGTGATAAAGCACTAAAATCACCCACTGGGATTATCTAAGTATAAGAGTCAGTCAAGGGTATAATTTGTGCCCGGATCCCAGCATGTGTGTCCTACACGGTAGTTGCACATTTTTAATTATACATTTTCTCTTTAGAGAATTTTGTTGGCAATTACTACAAAATATTTGATGGAAATTTACTTATTTTCAACTTTTAAAAAATCATTTACTGCCAGTAATGCAGTCAACATGCTCGATATTAAATTAAATATTGAAAAATATAAATAAGTAAATAATTCATTATGTTCAAAAAAGAAATGTGTTGCTTAGTATTTTTATGAAGCCTTTTTTAACAAAATGTTGTTACATTTATTTAAACCATTCACACCATTCATAAATACTGTGAACTGGAATGTTTGCATGAATATGATGGTGCTAATTAGTTTGATCGCATCAATGAATTCGAGCAGGTTGAAAATCTATCAATATTTGGTTACTTTTCTCATACGTATTCATGTCATGGGTTCATTCTCCATTTAGATGGGGTTATTTATTACATGTGGGAGACAGGAAGGTTACAGACACCAGTTAATTCCAATTAACATAATAATCTGTCTATTTCCAGTTTATGAAATGTAATTACCCGTTTCTTGTAAATCCTGCATGTTTAAATAAAAAACATTTTGCTGAGATTTTGCTCAATATATGACTGACTCTGCTGAGGATAAACTGCTTTACTTATGAAAGCCGTAGTCTCATGCAGTTGTGTATGAGCCTTTGACAACGAGGATATCTTATTGAACTCAAAGCATAGATGACTTCTGGTTATTAATTTTTTTTAAAATGAAAAACCTAGTATTAATTGTTTTATTATATTTACACTAATTAATGCTATACTCTATAAATGACTTTTTCATGATCTTAGCACTAATGTAGTTCCTTTTCTCCACTTCTAGTAAGGTGGTAACTCATTTAAATTACAGAGATTGAAATCTACATTAGGGTATTAGGCCATGTTCTATTCTGAAGATGTACTATGCAAAACACAATGAGTAATTGATTTGTTTGTTTTCGGATTAGTCTCAATAAAACAACCTAATTAATATTAAGTTCAGACCTAGAAACACGTACACATTACATCTACAAAAGTTACAATTAAAAGGATTACCATGAATTGATTCTACATTCATGTATTTAAAATTAAATGTTATTTATTCTTTTTATGTCTTTGCAGATCTCTGGTTTCAGTTTGCACTGATCACAGAATGTTAATCTTCCCACCCATTTACATTTTCTCCAGAATTAATTTACAAAATGTATACACCCACTTATGGGCATTTCTCTGTGTGAAACCACTCACACTGTTGCATCCAACAGATTCCCTCACTTGCTCTCACCTCCAAACCTCCCACACAACTGACCCTGCATGTCTTGTGTGTTGCCTACTCACTCACCCAGGGCTACTCACCAGAAACATAAAGAGCAATGGCAACTGCTTTTATATCAATCAATCCCCGCCTTTGTCTCATTATTGGAGAAAATAACCCCAAGAAGGCAGAAAGAAGCAAAAGTCGTTAGGAAGCGGTGGCTTCTCAACCCCAGTGAGGAGAGTAATCTGGTACTCTGGCACTGGACAGTGCAGACTGTGCCTGCTCCTGAGGTGATGCCACAGCTCCTTGCAACCAAGTAAGAATCATTAGTTATTGCTGTGCTGCTGTCCTATTACCACTGTTGTGAAATAGCAATTAACTTAACACATCCAACCCCTTGTCCTCTGTTGTCTCCTTAAGGCACAATGGAATCTGCACGTTCTCCACAGTCAAGAGGGTCACCTCACAAGATAATCTCCACCTTCAGTTTTGCAGGAAAAGCCACAGCTAATCCAGAGGATGCACTGACAATGATGCTTCTTGCCCTGTCCACTGGCTCTGATACTGACACTTTGGTGCATATTCTAGCCAGGTTGGAGCTGTGAGCACATTCTGACGAATGCATCACTGCCACTTCTCCGCAGTTGGCTGAGGAAGAATTGTCCTGGTTTCCTGTGCCTCGGATGACTGCCAGACACCACGCACCTGCTCTCTCCACACAGGAGAAAACCCCATGGTGTCAGCAATTAAGAACCTTATAGAAATGTACAAGCAGAACAGGAGCACAGGCAAGACTGAGCAAACTGACTCAAAGATTGGAGGACCCCACCAAAGCTGTTTGTACCATACTGCTTCTGGCTGCCTCCAATGGCAGATTTTTACAAAAAAAAAATTGCTGATGCAAACAAAAGAGAAATTGCTGGCATAACTCAAAAGGTCTGACAGTATCCGTGGAAAGAAAGCATAGTCAACATTTCAGGTCCTGTGACTCATCTTCAGGACCCTGTTAGACTACCATGGAGTCACTATGATGTGGAAACAGGCCATTGGCACAAGAAGTCCCCACGGACCCTCAAAAGAGTATCCCACCCAGACCCTATAACGTTGTATTTTCTTATGGCTAATGAACCTAACCTACACATTCCCGAACAGTATGGGCAGTTTAGCATGGACAATCCACTCAACTTACTCATCTTTGGACTGTGGGAGGAAACCGGAACACCCAGAGAAAACCACACAGACATGGGGAGATCATGCAACCTCCACAGACGCGGTCACCCAAGGTTGGTATGAAACTCAGGTCCCTGGTGCTGTGAGGCAGCAATGCTAATCACTGAGCCACTGTGCCACGCCAGTTAACTCCTGAGACATGGCTACTTGGTTGACGTACATGCAGTCTGCTTGTCTCGTAAGCTGGGCTCATCTGATTTTCTCACCACACCTTTCAGCAGCTGAAAATATTCTACCCAGAGAGTCCACTTGGAAAAATTTAAACATGGTTTCAGCAAAACATGCCATGTCCTATACAAAGCTCAAATTTCTGGCTGTAGCAGGAATGATAAGTCCAATTATCTCAATCTATTTTGCAATTTAGGTCTTGATTAATCGTTTTCTTTAGAGTTATCTTCTGCAGTAATAAAAAAAATCTTTTATCTGCAAAAAGAAAAATTCTTCACTTAATGAAAGTGTAATTGATGTGACTATAATCTGTTGCTGTAGCTGCTGGTTGTGCATTCCATGATGTGCGTCACACTGAGAGCTGGTGAGTATGTGTACCACTTGCAGGATAAAACAATAGCCAGAAAGAGGGGAGCATTAGAAGTCGAAGATTAACTTGAAAGATTCACTTGGATAAACAAGACTAATTGGGTGTAAGTTAACAACAGACATAAACTTTAATGAGCTAAATGTTGATTTTTTTATAAAAGAGAAATAGAAGTAAACAGGGAATAGTGAACTCATTTCAGATCTGTTAGTTACAAATCAGGTTGTTTTCATTGCACTCAGTGTTTTTTCTGACATTCCAACTCAGATTGGCAAAGAATGCATTTAATTAATTACATGTCAGCAAACTCCAGCCAGAGGCATGTGAACTATATTTTAAAGAGTGCTTTGATGGTATATTTTAAACTTTGTTTGCCACAGATGATCTCTAGAACAAATATTTAGCTTTGAACCATCAGATTGCTGCAATATTAACTGTTCAACAAAAGCTCTATTTCTCTTTATTGACAGCAGCAGCTGATAGGGTTAGTTAGCTCAGTTGGCTAGACAGTTGGTTTAGGATACAGAGTAAATACCAACAGCGTGGGCTTGAACCCCACACTGGCTGAGATAACCACAAAAGGCTGTCTTTCTGAACCTCTCCTCTCTCCTGAGGTGTGTGACTGTCAGGTTAAGCAGCCATCAGTTACCTCTCTAGTGAGAGAACAACACTATAGTGTGGTACCCTATGGGTTCTGAGGAAGGGTCACTCGACCCAAAACATTAACTCTGATTTCTCTCCACAGATGCTGCCAGACCTGCTGAGCTTTTCCAGCATTTTCTGTTTTTTTGTCTATGGTGTGCTAAGACTGGAGTGACTTTACTGGCAACTACTAAAGGTAGTTAGCTTTCTTTAGCTCAGTGCATCACCCTAGCTGCATATGAATATGGGACATTGTGTTTGGATTTCATGTTCCCAGTTTGTCAACATCCTCAAGGCTATTAATGGAACAGTTTCTGATTGGATGAAGAAGTTTAGAGTGGAAGCCTCCTTTTTATAGATTTATATTTTTAGGCCAATAGCAGTGGCAAATTGATAGATGTTGAAAATGAAGGAGGTCCATCTTGCAATGTATTTTCTAACATTTGAATCCCAACAACGCTGGGTACAAATGCTTATATGTTCCTGGCAAACAGAATAGCAATCAGTCATCACTGGAAAATTTCTGATTCAAAACTAGTTGGATCGCAGACAACGGTGGAGTCAAATCTAGTCTAGACAAAACTGTTCTTTAAGTAATTTTCAAAGACCAAAGGCTGGCTAATTACAGTATGAGAAGATGCCCTACACCTGAGCAAGTCACTTTCATCAACACATCATATTGAATGCCACTCTCTCAGCCAGAGATCAGGTTCAATTTCACCAGGAAGGTTTAATTTATGTTTGATCTTCTTCTAGTTTGGTCCAAATGTAAACAAAATGCTAAATTCCGATGGATGGCATTGATGTGAATTGCTGCATTTGAGCAAGTGGGCTATCAAGGAGCCCAAACAAAATTGAAGTTGATGGGCATTGGGGGAAATCTTTCCTCTGGTTGAAGCCATACCTAGCATACTGGAAGATGGTTGTAGTTGAAGACTAATCTTCTCAGTCCCAGGACATTACTGCAGAAGTTCTTCAGTATAATTTGTTAGGTCAACCATTTTGACTTACCTCAGCCATTGCCTTCATGCCAAATGGTCAGAAATGGGGGTGTTTACTAATGATGGCACAGTGTTCGATGGGGGTTCAGACATTGAGACATTGAAAAACTGGCATGCAACAAGATCTGGACAACATTCAGGCATGGGTTAATAAATGGCCAATAAAGTTAGCAATATGCAAATGACCATTTCTAACAAAAGAGTAAGTAGCCATCGTTTATTGATATTTAATGATATCACATTGCGGCATCACCCATCATGAGCATCATGTGAGTGTAACATTGACCAGAAATTGAGCTGAATTGGTCATATAAATGCTACAAGTGCAGGTCTAAGACTGAGAATTCTGCAGAATTCTTCTGGCTTCCCAAAGTCTGACAAAAAGTTAAGGGTATAAAGGAATTCCTGATGAAGGGCCTTTGCCCAAAATGTCGATTTACCTGCTCCTCGGATACTGCCTGACCTGCTGCGCTTTTCCAGCACCACACTCTTGAGTATAGAGGAATATTGTCTACTTGCCTGAATGATTGCAACACTGAAGAAGCTGCATGTCATCTGGAAAAGCTGCTATACAGTAGCAGCATTAACATCTAAAAGTTACACTGTAGCCACTCCCAAAAGTTCCTTTGACAATACCTTCCAAATCCAGAAGACAACCAACTCCAAAAACCATACTTCATTCATACACAACCATCTGTAACTTTGACATGACATGCCACTCATGATATCTTATTCTAATACATACATGAATAATTTCTCCATAGAATATTGACATAGTCTATGCAGACTTCAGAGCAAATAAAAGTTTTGGATCAACAGAATAATTGAGGTGTGAATATGTACCTATTAGAAGCTTTCTAACAATTCTTGGGTGCTGTGGTTAGTAAAACAGCAAGAAAGTTCATTAGAACTACAGTCTGATATTATTTCTTGTTGCAGAAGTTGTTCCATTATTCAGCCAAGCTATAATCTAGAGTCATTTAAAACATGCAGATTTAAATTTAATCAGGAGAACATCATAAATCAGGACTGAAATGCTTGAGCACAAATAACAAACATTACAATTAATCTGCAACTAGTGTTTATGGTGGGAGGCAATTTTAATTTTCTGAATGATTGTTCCACTGCTTGATGCATCATGTCGGTATCCAGTCCACCACCATCCTTTAACAAAATGGTACTCTTTTATTATACATATTTTTCACAAGAAAAGGAATTATAAAATACTCTTATAAAATTGATTTATGGTAAGGCTTGAATGAATTGGGTTGCACTCAGAAAAAGATAAGAACTGCCATGAAAGAATAATCCATCACAAACCAGCATCTCTCTGTATGTATGACATCTGCTGCATCACTTTTACAACACATTAACAGCTATTGAAGACTGTTTAGGAGCCATGTAAATGCTGAATGCATTTTTTTTATTACAAGCAGCATCCAATGATAATAGTTCAGGTTTAATATTGCTCATCACGAATGAAATTTTATTTCCTAGGATTGTAAATGACATATCATGTGCTCCAAAGCATTGCAGTTTATAGCCTGCAGGTCAGAATTATCCCTATTGTTCCCAACTATTTTGTAAATTTAAACTCCTTTAAGTATAGGTGAATTCTGTGCTCTAATTGGATAATTATTCTCTGCTAAGCTGTTGAATGAAAAACCCCTATTCCAGCAAATTTAAAAAGAGCAATGAACAGACATGGCAAACTTAGCCAGACGTCACACGACACTTGATGAAGGAGCAGTGCTCTGAAAGCTTGCAATTTCAATTAAACTTGTCCAACTATAAATCAAAAGCTTTCAGAGCACTGCTCCTTCATCAGGTATCATGTGACTTCTGACTTTGTCTACTCCAGTCCAACATTGGCACCTCCTCATCATGGTAAACTTAACCACCGCAATATTAAATCAATGCATGTTGCAAATTGTTTTAAAGTAAAAGTAACAATAGAAATGTTGTAGTTACAAGTTTATTCTTTTCTTTGAAGGATAATTGAGATGTAGAACTGTCCCATTGAGCAGTCCAACTGAAATCTTTAGAGACACTACTCTAAGTAGTCCAAAAACATCATAGAACATATGACTTGGGAGTGGGAGTAAGACATTCTGCTCTTCTGCTCAGCCTGTTGCTGTTGCTGATGAGCTTTAAACTTCAAAACATTTTTTTGTTGCATGAAACCAATGAGGAGAGTTGAGTATCAGTGCCAGTCCCTAGGAACACCTCATTCCTCATCTTTTATTTATTTAGCCCAGCTTGGATCTTCAGAGCCACTGATAGATTTCCATCCCCCTGATCTTTTAAAATGACCATTGACCAAAAGAATGGCTCTGTTCTTTAATCATATCCACTAGATGAGCAGTGGGCCCATTTCATCCATGATCCAGTTAATAGAATGAGTGAACATTAGTCCTCTGAAAATGTAGGGATCTTAAGACTGGAACCCATAATTCAAATGGACCACCTAAATAATGTTCTAAAGTCCAGCCCCGATGGAGTCTACCCTTGATTTGCTTGATTTGCTTACACGCGTTGCAAGTAATTATTGTGCAGTCTTGCACCATTTTGCTTGTTCTTTCCCATTTTTCTCTTTTACAAGAAATGTACTACTATCATCCATCACTTATCTTTGTCTGTTACCCCAGATATACTTCAAAGAGTGTTACTTATTGAGTACCCTACTGAGTGTCATTTTCATCATCATTACTAGTATTCATTCTTGGGGTGTGGATGTGCTGGCAAGCCAACTCTCAGGTGACCACATGAACAGCTGACACATATCTCAACTTGTTTTTGTCAGCAGACTTTGTCAGTTCAAAATTCCTGGGAGCAAAACCTGAAGCAACGTCTCTATCTAGCCACCATGTTTCTATCTGCATTCGTTCCTGAGACCCAACCAATAATTCTTATTGCAGAGCATCTCTAACCAGTGGATAAAGATGAGCATAAATTAATGGCCCGAATTCTCAGTTCTTCGGATAGTCAGTGATTGGAAGTATGAGCAGAAACATGCATTGGGACCTTGGGGGGGCCCGACAGGCTGACCTCCAGGGAAATTGCCTGGGAATGTTTATACTTCTGATGGCTGACTTTCTTTTGCCCTGAGACCTCACTGCGATAGGGTCCAACTCTGAATCAGAGTCAAAAACATGGGATAGTTCTTTGGTCTTACCTTGATAGTTACCAGGAAATATTAGACAGAAAAAAACCTTTGTCAAACCCAACAAGTAACTCCCTGCCACTCACACTGAGCTCCTTGACAATGTGTCAACCACTGACCAACCCTCTGACCCCTGAATACCATATCGGTCCCTTACTACCATCTTTGGCTATCCAACCACCCTTCAAACAAAACTACTACCGTTCCCAGCTACTACTTCACTCAACCTACCATCACATACATATCTACCATGTGACCAACCTGTTGAACCACTTAGCTCAGCTGTCTACACATCCTACACTCTGCCCATTTCCACATTCAATGTACTCACCTGTTCAACCATTCAGTAACATTCACACTGGTCCTTTAAATGTCCCTTATCACAGCAAGTGCTGTTAAAAGGGCGTGTGGGTGCTGCAATGGAGCTTGAGGGAACTTGCACTTCACATTTCTTGGACGCCCTAGCAACTAATGTAGAGCCAGATCCAGGCAGGGCAAAGTTCAGACAGATTGGAAATCCAACAATGATTACACCTCAGAAGATCCATGTCAATATCTCTCCTTGATTATTCATTGTTTTATTCATTCACAGGGTATGGGTGTCACTGACTAGACTAGCATTTATTGCTTATCACTAACTGCCCCTTGGGAAGATGGTGTTGAGCTGCTCCTTGCCCCACTGTAGTTAGATAAATGCAGAGTGCTGTTGGAAACAGAGTTGCAGGATCCAGAGCCAGAGATGGTCAAGCAGCTGTGATATATTTCCAAAGTAGGATGATGTGTGGCTCGGAGGGACACTGCCTTTCTACATCATAGTGATGGTGCGTTTGGAAGGTGCTAAACAGAGAAGCCATGTTTAATTCCTGGACTGCAACTTATACATGATGTGTAGTGCTGTCAGCCAATGATGGCGGGAATGAAGGTTTAACTTGTTGGATGGAGTGCTAAGCAAGCAGGTCCCTTTGTTCTGAATGACGATGAGCATCTTGTGTGCTGTTTGGGTTGGAGTCATTCTCCTGACTTGTCTTGTTATGATAGACAGGCGTTCGGGAGTGAGGAAGGTGAGCTACCTGCAGCAGAATTTCAAATCTTTGACTTCCTCTTGTAGCCACAGTGTAAAGCTGACCCAGTTCAGGTCCTAGTCAATGGTAACCTGCAGGATGTTGACAGTATGGGATTCAGCAGTGGTAATTTAAAGTTATGATGGTTAGATTCTTTCTTGTTGGAGATGGTCATTTCCTGGCAATTGGGTTGCATGAAAGTTATTTACCACATATCAGCCCAAGCTCGAATGTTTTGTAAGTCTTGCTGCATATGGACATGAAGTGCTTTAGTGCTTGAGAAATCTGCTGTGGTACTGAACACTGTGCACTCATCAGCAAATGACCCTTTTTTGATGTTATGATGGACATAAGATAATTAATAAAATAGCTGAAGGTAGTTCACATTTTCTTTCAATTGTGTATTTTAATTGATACATGTTTTCATGCAAAATAACACTATATACCAATATTATCATCTTGTAACAACATTGTTCCTATCTCTACATTACTGGAAGCTGTAGTTACTGTGAAAGGTTTTTAATTTTTAAATTTAAAGGAATCAAAACAGGTGCATTTATTAATATGGCCTTTAAACTCTCACAGACAAGACTCTGTCTATTTAAATGTGAAAAATCACACGACGCGAGGTTATAGTCCAACAGGTTTATTTGAAAATACAAGCTCTCGACACCTGAATAAGAAGTGAAGCTCCGAAAGCTTGTGTTTTCAAATAAACCCATTGGACCAAAACCTGGTGTCATGTGATTTTTGATCTTGTCCAACCCAGTCCAACACCAGCACCATCATAGTTTAATGTAAGTAGATTCTCCAAAATGTTCTGTTTTGGGCTAACTACCCCATGCCAAAATTTGAGACAGACATCCTATCAAACCCATATGTTCTGATGAATTTCCCATTTTGTTTCAGGAATGGGAAAGCGCATAATTGCTCAAACTTTAGCTTCTCTGAGCAACACTCCAAATTACCCCTCAACATATCCTCAACAGGTGACTTTGGCTTAGGGAAATTCACTCTTCACCAAACCCATCACCAAATCAGCCTTTTACAATCTTGCAAATAGGTGTTCCATGTGTTCTTTCTGAGTTTTTCCGTTGACCAGCACAGTTGTGCTAGCAATTAATTACTTTTGTCAATCTTTGGAAGGTTGACAGTGAATTCTTCATTTCAAATGACAAAACCTTATATTGGTACAAGCAGAATTATGGTCATGCCTATGCAGGGGTACCATGATGAAGGAAAAATGAACATTTTATTTTTATTGAAAAAAGAGAATAGAACATCTGTGTTGAAACAAGATGGAATAAAAAGTGTTAAGCAATTTATCCCTTTGCCTCCAAATGCGGCCAAGATTAGATATTAGCCTCCTTGTCCGGTCAGAACATTAATATGTAACATCCCTTCTGGAACATTCCTTTGACACAATAATAGAAATGCAATACATTAATCTAACAGCTGTAATTATCCAAATGCGTGCATGAACTGCTACACAATAACTCTCAAACTTTATGTCTATGGAATAAAATTAACTGCATGCTGGCGGTAGAGTAGAACTCCTGAGTTGGAGCTCATCCACTTTGTCCATTACTTTTCTTTTTTTTTCTCTCTTTTCAATTATTTTCCTTTTACCTTTTACCTCCCATCCCTAAGAGGCACCAGCGATGTCCAGGGTGAAAGCCAGTGTGGACTCAAACTCCCGGCCTCAGTGTGGACCCAAACTCCCGGCTTCAGAGTGGACTCAAACTCCGGGCCTCAGTATGGACTCGAACTCCCGGCCTCAGTGTGGATTCAAACTCCCGGCTTCAGCGTGGACTCAAACTCCCGATTTCAGCATGGACTCAAACTCCCAGCCTCAGTGTGGACTCTAACTCCGGCCTCAGTGTGGGTCTCAAACTCCCGGCCTCAGTGTGGATTCAAACTCCCGGCCTCAGTGTGCGTCTCAAACTCCCGGCCTCAGTGTGGACTCAAATTCCCGGCCTCAGAGTGGACTCTTACTCCCGGCCTCAGTGTGGACTCAAACTCCCGGCCTCAGTGTGGAATCAAACTCCTGGCCTCAGTGTGGACTCAAACTCCCGGCCTCAGTGTGGGTCTCAAACTCCTGGCCTCAGTGTGGACTCAAATTCCCGGCCTCAGTGTGGACTCTTACTCCCGGCCTCAGTGTGGACTCAAACCGCCAGCCTCTATGTGGACTCAAACTCCCGGCCTCAGTGTGGACTCTAACTCCCGGCCTCAGTGTGCACTCAAACTCCCAGCCTCAGTGTGGACTCAAACTCCCGACCTCAGTGTGGACTCAAACTCTTGGCCTCAGTGTGGACTCAACCTCCCGGCCTCAGTGTGGACTCAAACTCGCGGCTTCAGCATGGACTCAAACTCCCGGCCTCAGTGTGGACTCAAACTCCCGGCCTCAGTGTGGGTCTCAAACTCCCGGCCTCAGCGTGGACTCTAACTCCCGGCCTCAGTGTGGACTCTAACTCCCGGCCTCAGTGTGGACTCAAACTCCTGGCCTCAGTGTGGACTCAAACTCCCAGCCTCTATGTGGACTCAAACTCCTGGCCTCAGTGTGGACTCAAAATCCCGGCCTCAGTGTGGAATCAAACTCCCGGCCTCTATGTGGACTCAAACTCCCGGCCTCAGTGTGGGTCTCAAACTCCCGGCCTCAGTGTGGACAAAAACTCCCGACATCAGTGTGGACTCTTACTCCCGGCCTCAGTGTGGACTCAAACTCCCGGCCTCAGTGTGGAATCAAACTCACGGCCTCTATGTGGACTCTAACCCCCGGCCTCAGTGTGGACTCTAACTCCCGGCCTCAGTGTGGACTCAAACTCCCGGCCTCAGTGTGGAATCAAACTCACGGCCTCTATGTGGACTCAAACTCCCGGCTTCAGCATGGACTCAAACTCCCGACCTCAGTGTGGACTCTAACTCCTGGCCTCAGTGTGGACTCAAACTCCCGGCCTCAGTGTGGACTCTAACTCCCGGCCTCAGTGTGGGTCTCAAACTCCCGGCCTCAGTATGGACTCAAACTCCCGGCCTCAGTGTGGACTCAAACTCCCGGCTTCAGCATGGACTCAAACTCCCAGCCTCAGTGTGGACTCTAACTCCTGGCCTCAATGTGGGCTGGAACTCCCGGCCTCAGTGTGGATTCAAACTCCCGGCCTCAGTGTGGGTCTCAAACTCCCGACCTCAGTGTGGACTCAAAATCCTGGCCTCAGCGTGGACTCAAACTCCCGGCCTCTATGTGGACTCAAACTCCCGGCCTCAGTGTGGGTCTCAAACTTTCGGCCTCAGTATGGACTCAAACTCCCGGCCTCAGTGTGGACTCAAACTCCCGGCCTCAGTGTGGACTCAAACTCCCGGCCTCAGCGTGGACTCAAACCCCCGATCTCAGGGTGGACTCAAACCCCCGGCCTCAGTGTGGGTCTCAAACTCCCGGCCTCAGTGTGGACTCAAACTCCCAGCCTCAGTGTGGACTCAAACTCCCAACCTCAGTGTGGACTCAAACTCCTGGCCTCAGTGTGGACTCAAATTCCCAGCCTCAGTATGGACTCAAACTCCCGGCCTCAGTGTGGACTCAAACTCCTGGCCTCAGTGTGGACTCAAACTCCCAGCCTCAGTGTGGAATCAAACTCCCGGCCTCAGCGTGGGACTCAAACTCCCGGCCTCAGCGTGGACTCAAACTCCCGGCCTCAGTGTGGACTCAAGCTCCCGGCCTCAGTGTGGACTCAAACATCCGGCCTCAGTGTGGACTCAAACTCCCGGCCTCAGTGTGGAATCAAACTCTCGGCCTCAGTGTGGACTCAAACTCCCGGCCTCAGTGTGGTCTCAAACTCTCGGCCTCTTTGTGGACTCTAACTCCCGGCCTCAGTGTGGACTCAAACATCCGGCCTCAGTGTTGACTCAAACTCCCGGCCTCAGTGTGGACTCAAACTCCCAGCCTCAGTGTGGAATCAAACTCTCGGCCTCAGTGTGGACTCAAACTCCCGGCCTCAGTGTGGGTCTCAAACTCTCGGCCTCAGTGTGGTCTCAAACTCTCGGCCTCTATGTGGACTCTAACTCCCGGCCTCAGTGTGGACTCAAACTCCCAGCCTCAGTGTGGACTAAACCTCCCGGCCTCATTGTGGACTCAAACTCTCAGCCTCAGCATGGACCCAAACTCCCGGCCTCAGAGTGGACTCAAACTCTCGGCCTCAGTGTGGGTCTCAAACCTCCGGCCTCAGTATGGACTCAAACTCCCGGCCTCAGTGTGGACTCAAACTCCCGGCCTCAGCGTGGACTCAAACTCCCAGCTTCAGAGTGGACTCAAACTTCGGGCCTCAGTATGGACTCGAACTCCCGGCCTCAGTGTGGATTCAAACTCCCGGCTTCACCGTGGACTCAAACTCCCGATTTCAGCATGGACTCAAACTCCCAGCCTCAGTGTGGACTCTAACTCCGGGCCTCAATGTGGGCTGGAACTCCCGGCCTCAGTGTGGATTCAAACTCCCGGCCTCAGTGTGGGTCTCAAACTCCCGACCTCAGTGTGGACTCAAACTCCCAGCCTCAGTGTGGACTCAAACTCCTGGCCTCTATGTGGACTCAAACTCCCGGTCTCTATGTGGACTCAAACTCCCGGCCTCAGTGTGGACTCAAACTCCCGGCCTCAGTGTGGACTCAAACATCCGGCCTCCGTGTTGACTCAAACTCCCGGCCTCAGTGTGGACTCAAACTCCCGGCCTCAGTGTGGACTCAAACTCCCGGCCTCAGTGTGGACTCAAACTCTCGGCCTCAGTGTGGACTCAAACTCCCGGCCTCAGTGTGGACTCAAACTCTCGGCCTCTATGTGGACTCAAACTCTCAGCCTCAGCATGGACTCAAACTCCCGGCCTCAGTGTGGACTCAAACTCTCGGCCTCAGCATGGACTCAAACTCCCGGCCTCAGTGTGGACTCAAACACCTGACCTCAGTGTGGATTCAAACTCCCGGCCTCAGTGTGGAATCAAATTCCCGGCCTCTATGTGGACTCAAACTCCTGGCCTCAGTGTGGGTCTCAAACTCCCGGCCTCAGTGTGGACTCAAACTCCCGGCCTCAGTGTGGACTCAAACTCCCAGCCTCAGTGTGGACTCAAACCCCCAGCCTCAGTGTGGGTCTCAAACTCCCGGCCTCAGTGTGTACTCAAACTCCCAGCCTCAGCATGGACTCAAACACCCGGCCTCAGCATGGACTCAAACTCCCGGCCTCAGCATGGACTCAAACTCCCGGCCTCAGCATGGACTCAAACTCCCAGCCTCACCGTGGACTCAAACTCCCAGCCTCAGAGTGGACTCAAACACTCGGCCTGAGCATGGACTCAAACTCCCAGCCACAGTGTGGACTCAAGCTTCCGGCCTCAGCGTGGACTCGAACTCCCAGCCACAGTGTGGACTCAAGCTCCCGGCCTCAGCGTGGACTCGAACTCCCAGCCTCAGCGTGGACTTGAACTCCCGGCCTCAGCGTGTACTCAACCTCCCAGCCTCAATGTGGGTTTCAAACTCCCGGCCTCAGCGTGTACTCAACCTCCCAGCCTCAGTGTGGGTTTCAAACTCCCAGCCTCAGCGTGGACTCAAGCTCCCAACCTCAGTGTGGGTCTCAAACTCCCGGCCTCAGTGTGGGTTTCAAAGTCCCGGCCTCAGTGTGGTCTCAAACTCCCAGCTTCAGTCTGGATACAAACTCCTGGCCTCAGCCTGGATGCAAATTCCCGGCCTCAGCGTGGACACAAACTCCGGGCCTCAGCATGGACTCAAACTCCTGGCCTCAGCGTGGTCTCGAACTCCTGGCCTCAGTGTGCTGTTGCAAGCAGTGTGTTTCATACCCCTACTATTCTCTGAGTAAAGAAACTACCCCTGATATCTGTCCTATATCTATCACCCCTCAACTTAAAGCTATGTCCCCTCATGCTAGCCATCACCATCTGAGGAAAAAGGCTCTCACTGTCCAACCTACATAACTCTCTCAACTGTCTCAATTCAGTCACCTCTCAACCTTCTCTCTAACAAAAGCAGCCTCAAGTCCCTCAACCTTTCCTCATAAGACCTTCCCTCCATACCTTGCAACATCTGAGTAAATCACCTCTGCACCCATTCCAAAGCTTCTACATCCTTGCTATAATACGGTGACCAGAACTGTAAGCAATACTCCAAATGCAATCGCACCAGAGTTTTATACAGCTGCAGCATGACCCCGTGTCTCCAAAACTCAATCCCTCTACCAATGCTTTCTTAATAACCTTATCAACCTGGATGGCAACTTTCAGGGATCTATGTACATGGACACTGAGATCTCTCTGCTCATCTACTTCTCTATTTTTATAATTTATTGCCAGATTTTATATTTCTTTATTTTTCTAATGTTTTGCCGTAAGAATTTGTACTGAAGAATCTGTACCTAGGTACCTTGGTATTTAAGAAGGTGCCATAAGTGGCAACTTGTAAACTTTTGACTGTACTCATGTGAATAAACATAACTCTAATTGACAGAATGGGTGTGAGGAGTACTAATTCAATCACAAGAAAATTCAAATGATAGTAATTCAAAGAACATTGTATGTAAATGTTAAATTCATCAGGAATCATTTGCTTGGATAATGAGACTATGGTAACATGACAAAAACAGCTTCTCGAAGAAAACAGTTTATTAACACAAATCTGTTGATGTCAACTAACCTGGGAAACTAGGAGACCACACAGGGAAGCTATTACATCCAACAACAGAGAGAACACCTGCCTATAGCCTAATTACAAGCAGCGAAGTGGGGCTATGCTTTCATATACTGCTTTCCAGATCCAAGCCAGATCTTCACTATGGGGACTCAATTATACCTTCAATGCCAGCAAAGTCAGGAACCTACTACTTCAAGGAATAGTAAAGAGATAGTAAATAAATAAAACGGTGTTATGAATGTACGAGAAGGTTCAAAGGATGAATTAGAGGGAGAAAAAAAACTTAAGTGTGAACCTTCTCAATAATGATATTAGCTAATTCAGAGATAGTTTTCAAAAAAAAAATAGAACTTTACAGCCTTTCCCAGAGTACTCTCAGAGTGAGATAGTCAAGCTGATGAAAACAAACAGATCAGTGTCCCCTCATGACTCAGAATCCATTGCCAGAAAATTCTGATCTCTGTTATCTTCAGAGAATTATAACAAATCATCAGACTGTCAAAGATTCCAGCTTCCACCTTGAATGATAAGAATAATAATGAATTTTTGGACTCTTTAAAAATCTAAGTGCTTGCTACACCTTTTGTAATCGCCATTTCTTGTGATACCAGGAAAAGTAGAGTTAATGTCTAGAGTCTGGTATAACTCATGTTGAGAACTTTAAAAAGCTAAAATGTTGGTTTTGAAATTGTAGATGGAGGGGAAGTAAGAGTGAGGGGAAGAGATGGTAAAGGTGCCCAAAGCCAAAGGCATAGCTTGCTAACAGTGATGAAGGAGTGATTTGGATGTCGAAAGGATGTGATGGAGTAAAAAGGAAAAAATGTCAATAGTGCTCAGAGCAAAGCCACCAAGACACAACCGTGTGGGGAAATGGATGAAAACTAGAGAAGGCTTATACTGTTAGTGGTAAGGTCCTGGGGAGTGTTGCTGAACAAAGGGAGTTTGGGGTGCAGGTGCATAGCTCCTTGAAAGTGGAATCGGGTAAACAGTGTGGTGAAGAAGGTGCTTGCTTTTATTGATCACAGCGTTGTGTAGAGGAGTTGGGACTTCATGTTGTGGTTGTACAGGACATTGGTGAGGCCATTTTGAGAATACTGTGTACAGTTCTGGTTGCCGTTGTTTTGGAAAGATATTGTTACTTGGAAACATTCAGAATAGATTAGATTAAATTAGATTACTTAAATGTGGAAACAGGCCCTTCAGTCCAACAAGTTCACACCGACCAGCCGAAGCGCAACCCACCCAGACCCATTCCCCCCTTCACCCAACACTACGGGCAATATAGCATGGCCAATTCACCTAACCTGCACATTTTGGATTGTGGGAGGAACCAGAGCACCTGGAGGAAACCCACGCAGACACGGGGAGAATGTGCAAACTCCACACAGGCGGGAATTGAACCCGGGTCTCTGAAGCTGTGCCACTGTGCCGCCCATTTACAAGGATATTGCAGGGACTGGAGGTTTTGAGCAATAGGGAGAAGCAGAATAGGCTGGGGCCTTTGTTTCCTGGAGCGGCGAAGTCTGGGAGGGACTTTATAGAGGGTTATAAAGTCATGAGGGAACACACTGATCCATTTGTTTTTAATCAGCTTGACTATCTCACCCTGACCGCTCTCTGGGAAAGGCTGTAACATTCTATCTTTGTTTTAAAAACATCTCTGTATTAGCTAATATCATTACTGAAGGGGTTTACTCTCAGTGTTTTTCTGTTCTCATTCATCCTTTGAACATTCTAGTGTATTATAGCACCATTTTACTTCTTTACTATCCAGATCAATGTTTGATAGCCAGCACACCACACCCCTTCTCCCCTCTACCTCATAACATAATTTCAGTTGACATCCTTATTGATGTTCTTTTCTGCCTGCAGTACTAATTAGATTATTTACTTTATGGAGTGTTTTTTTAACAGAAACTGATACACTAAATTTAGCATTCTGTGGATCATTTGGAAAAGGGATCAGAACCAACATTATATTTGCACACGTAAAGTTGTGAGTTCAGCTGTCTGATCAGCTCAGCTTTACGTTATTTATTGTGAAACTTTAGCATGTCCCCAAGCTGATGTGCATATTTTTCACAGCCTATCTTGAAACATGGACTCATAATCCATGACAGTAATTTCTTCTTCATAGACCATAACTTTTTCTTTAATGAATTTAAGTGATCCCTTTACTTAATGTCCATAGATGAACTCAAAAGGACTGAAACCAGTTGACTCATTAGATGCGTCTCTAATGGCAAATAATAAAAATGAAATTCTCTTATCCCAGGCTTCAGGATATTCAAAGCAATAAAATCTAATCACAGTTTTTAAGGTTTGATGGCAAGTTGCCAAAGCCCCTGAGACTGTGGGTGGTATGCAAATGATTCTATCTACTTTACTCATAAAATACCTACAATATTCATGACATGAAATCATGATTAGACTGAACTTATCTGAGCATTGCATACCTAGTTAAAATAAGCTGTTTTATTTAATGCTGTCTTTTGTAGTATTGTTTTCAAAGAAAAATTCATGACATTGATCAGACGTTGCAAATGTATTGATACTTCATTTTGATTTTGGATAGATATCCCAATCCACTCAAATCCTACTAAATAGTTCATCAGACGTAGATGCTATGAACAATGGAGTTGGTTTAATTGCTGCCTGGATCTTCCTAACCAGTTGACCTATGTGACGTATCTTGCATAGTTCAACCACATCTCCATACAATCCTGGCCAAAGTCTCACTGAGTCCTTTTTATTGTTAAATGACCTGCCATCAGAGTTTAATGGAGAATACTTCAAATTACCCAACAGTAATCAGGGGGGACAATAATTTGATGATTTACTGTCCACTCCTCTTCCAATGGTGTCTGAGGAGGTTTTCATTGTTTATGGTAATGATTCTGAAGTGGTCAATGTTGAGATTTTATTGATCTTTATGTAATATGGCTCAGTGAGTGATAGAACTACTAACAATGGAAAACACGGCCAATGCATTCATAGGGGAAATTCAAGACCTAGCTGACTTGAGTTTCATAGAACTTATTAATATCAGTGGACATCTCAAATTTTAAGCTTGATACTGGGGTGGGTGTCACAGTCTTATCAGATTGGATGCCATATTTGAAGAAACAAAAGTTACATCCTTCAGAAATGCAATTACATGATCACAGTAGCACCATCTATCAGGATTATACTAAGTGTATACAATAAGTCATTGTGCAACACCAAAAGCATAACAGAGTTGAGAATGTATACATGATTTACAATCAACACATCTTACATCAACTAGTTCCAGGAAATGGTGAACAGTTCAAGAAAAAAACAACTCTATTCGAAGAGGACTTAGTCAGAAAACAACTGATCCAGGAACAAATAATGTTGTGCAACTGGCGCAAATATTATGAATTACATTGGGCTTTTCATACTCATGCCAGAACTCATGAAGGAAAAGAAATCTATTCAGACCATTTTTGTTGGCATAAGAGAATTGTTTCTGACTATCAATATGAAGGACATCCTTAACTATACAGCGATGGTGGGAGTATTTCTATTTCCAAACCCCACTGCAAAACTTCAGATGACAGAAATCAGCAGTTTACGCACAGAATGTAATACTGTCAGCAAGAATGAGCAGTATCACCCATTTGAGCCGATTGATGGATTTTTAACAAGTTATTCAGGCAGCAAAACTGTATAGAACAAATTTTTCTTGCAGATTTAAGCTTCATGTCAGATGAAGAGGTGACACATTGTTGAGTGTTACATCTCAGTTCTTTGTCTTCCAAAGCAGTGACAACGATAATGCTCAGTAACCAGAAATCGTCCAATAACGTGACCTAGAATGGAAAAATAGATGGTCTATCCCTCTCAAGTATAAGAACCATGGAGGAAGAACAAAATAATGTCCCTTTAAGAAGCGAGTCACATGACACTGATGAATGTTCTTCCAATATTCATGGGCTTGTTCAGGCTTGTTTGAGCTGTTACAGTGTGCACAACTTCAGAATAAGAACCTCCCCATTGGATTATAACAAATGTTGAGTTTATATGTTCTTAGTTCTGACTGGAGCCTAGTAACTGCCCAATGCCAAATAAGACAAATGTCTATAGATTCAGGACATGATCAAGCAGAAGAAATTACCTGGCTCAGAAATTGCAAGGCAGAAAGCATTTGATTTCATTGAGCAAGTTATTCCATAATGGAAATTCATAAGATCAAAAAGCTCTGACATGAGGTTATGATGTAAATATCCTCTATAAAATATAATCAGAAGATTAAGGGTCTTCTAGATAAAGTCAAGGAACAACCATCTGAGACAGAAGGAACAACAGCCTCTGGGTTGGCCATCCAAGAGTTAAAAGATCTTCCAGATAGAATTGTTGCAGGTCCCAACAAGGAGGAGAACTTCCTCAAATGGGAAGCTTTAATCATGGACCCTGAAGAAGCCTGCTTTGAAGTCAGAGTGCTTCCAGTTATCATGGGCTTTTCACATGATTATCCATAGAGAGATGTTTCATTCAAAGTAGAGATACAGCTTACAGACTATTCAAGGTCAAGTTCAGAGTCATGGTCAAAGTTTGAATCAAGAGTCAATAGTCTTCAAGCCAAAGACATAGCAATCTTCCAATTTTGAAGAGAATGATCTCTGAAAGAATTGTAAAACCTCCTGACTTTGTAAAGCTGGGGGAAGGAAGAGAAACCACAAGTATTGAGTTGGAGAGAAACAGAGTGATACAAAATTTAATTAATAATGAATATATAAATGTAAATTTTAGGAGAAATGGCTTGGAGGGAGACATTATATAATGTAATAGTTCTAAAAGGGTTATTGTTTGAGACTGTATTTGACTACATCAATCTGATGGTATCATACTGGTTTATAAAACGAGATAAGGCAGACATCTTAGGATCATGTGGATTGAAGATGTACATCCATAGGTCTCCTCATAGTCTTAGTAACAATGTTTATCTTATGAATGTAACATGGTTAATTGCTATCATGAAATATATGATCTAATGAAATGCAGTATATCTAGTTAAATCAAGCGCATCATTTTGTTAAGATTCACTAGTGGTTGGTCCTCTATAGCTGTATCCCACATATGCCCTGAGACTTATACATGGAACCTTTTTGTCCACTCGTGAGGACAAACAGAACCTTGAATGAGCATCTCATCTGAAAGACAGTTCCTCTAACAATCCTGCATTCTCAGTGTGCAACTTTAGTGCTCAAGTAATGGAATAAGACTTGAACTCACAATCTTCTGTCTCAGATCTAAGAGTGAGTAACTGAACCACAGCTAAGAGTGTTAGCTCTATTTTGAGGACTATATCCCCATAAAGGGTCAATGGTCTAGATATTTAGCAAGACTCAAGCACTTTGAGAGATTGACCATAATTCAGTTACATTTAGTTTAGCGATGGAAGGGGATAGGTACATACCACAGAGCAAGAGTTATCGATGGGGCAAGGGCAATTATAATGTGATTAGTCAAGACTTAGGATGCATAGAATGGGGTAGCAAAATGCAGGGGATGGGAACAATCGAAATGTGGAGCTGGTTTAAGGAACAGATATTGCATGTTCTTGATAGGTATGTGCCTGTCAGGCAGGGAGGAAGTGATAAGGTAAGAGAACCATGGTTTACTGCAGAAATTGCATCTCTTGTTAAGAGGGAGAAGGAGGTTTATGTGACGATGAGATGAGATGGTTCAGATGAGGCAATGAAGAGTTACAGATTAGCGAGAAAGAATGTAAACAGAAAATTAAGAAGAGCAAAGAGAGGACATGAGCAGTCTTTAGCAGGTAGCATAAAGGAGAACCCTAAAGCTTTCTATAGATATGTGAGGAATAAAAGGATGACTAGGGTAAGAATAGGGCCAATCAAAGACAGGAGTGTGAAGTTGTGGAAATCAGAGAGGTGATAAACAAATATTTCTCATTGGTTTTCACTCAGAAAAAGAAGAATATTGTAGAAGAGAAGGATGAGATATGTGATATTAGACTAGAAAGGATTGAGGTTAGCAAGGAAGAGGTGTTATCAATTCTAGAAGGAGTGAAAGCAAACAAGTCCCCTGGGCTGGATGGGATTTATCCGAGGTTTCTCAGGAAAGCTAGGGAGGAGGTGTTGGAGCCTTTGGCTTTGATATTTGAGTCGTCATTGTCTACAGGTTTAGTACCAGAGGACTGGAGGATTGCAAATGTTGTGACCTTGTTCAAGAAAGTCAGTAGAGATGACCCAGGTAATTATAGACAGTGAGTCTTAGTAGAGATGACCCAGGTAATTATAGACAGTGAGTCTTACGTCTGTTGTAGGAAAAGTTTTGGAAAGGGTTATAAGAGATAGGATTTATAATCATCTAGCAAGCAGCAATTTGATTGCAGATAGTCAACATGGTTTCATCAACGGCAGGTGGTGTCTCACCAAACTCATTGAGTTTTTTGAGAAGGTGACCAAACATGTAGATGAGGGTAGGGCAGTTGACATGGTTCACATGGGCTTCAGTAAAGTCTTTGATAAGGTTCCACATGGTAGGCTGATGGAGAAAATGCAGAGGTATGGAATTGAGGGTGATTTAGCAGTTTGGATTAGAAACTGGCTTTCTGTAAGAAGGAAGTGAGTGGTGGTTGGTGGAAAATATTCAGCCTGGAATCCGGTTATTAGTGGTGTGTCACAAGGATCTATTTTGAGACCACTGCTGTTTGTCATTTTTATAAATGACTTGGATGCAGGCATAAGTGGATGGATTAGTAAGTTTGCAGGTGACACTAAAGTCGGTGGAGTAGTGGACAGTTTGGAAAAATGTTGTAGGGGGACTTGAATAAACTGCAGAATTGGGCTGAGAGGTGGCAAATGGAGTTCAATGTGGCTAAATGTGAGGTGATGCACTTTGGGAAGAATAATAGGAAGGCAGAATATTGGCAGGTCAATGGAACTATTATTGGTAGTGTGGATGTGCACAGGGATCTTAGAGTCCACATAAATAGATCCCCGAAAGTTGCCACCCAGGTGCATAGTGCTGTTAAGAAAGCATATGATGTGTTAGGTTTTATTTGTAGAGGAATTGAGTTCTGGAGCCATAACGTCATGCTGCAACTATACAAAATGCTAGTGCGGCCACACTTGGAATATTGTGTACAATTCTGGTCGCCCCACTACAGGAAGGATGTGGAAGGATTAGAAAAGGTGCAGAGGAGATTTACCAGGATGTTACCTGGTCTGGAGGGAAGATCTTATGAGGAAAGGCTGAGAGACTTGGGTCTGTTCTCATTGGAAAGAAGAAGGCTAAGAGGAAATTTGATAGAGATATACAAGATGATCAGAGGATCAGATAGGGTAGACAGTGAAAGTCTTTTTCTGAGGATGATGACGTCAGCTTATACGAGGGGGCATGGCTACAAATTGAGGGGTGATAGATTTAAGACAGATGTCGGAGGCAGGTTCTTTACTCAGTGAGTGGTAAGGGCGTGGAATGCCCTACCTGCCAATGTAGTTCACTCAGCCACATGAGTGAGACTTAAACAATCCTTGGATAAGCGCATGGATGATGATGGGATAGTGTAGGGGATGGGCTTAGACTAGTTCACAGGTCGGCACAACATCGAGGGCCGAAGGGCCTGTTCTGCGTTGTATTGCTCTATGTTCTAAAGACACATAAGAAATGTTGCAGCAATCTCCGTCTAAGGCAGGCTCAAGACAAAGTTATGGCATTTGGAAGGGAAAACAAAACAGAACAGAATTTAAATTGACTGAAGATTACATCAGAGAAAGTTGGTAAAAGTGTAGTTAATCAAATTAATTTTTAAAAAGATACAAATCAGTGACTAATAATGTCCCACAAAAATCCAGGTTCAGGCTTCAATTGTTTAACATTTGAGGTTTTGGGAAATTGTTTAACATATTTATTAATGAATTATTGATGGAAATAGAAACCTATATATCCAAATTTGCTAATGACACAAAAATAGGTGACATCGTAAGTGGTGTGTTGGGTGTATAAACAGAGAGAAAAAGAACCAATGAGAATAATTTTCCCAGTCCATTAGAGATGGGCTTAGGGAATTGGCGGGGGGGGGGGGATGAAAAAGTTCCTAGAAATATGTGTCAGTTCACAATCTTATCATGATCACCCCTCAGCCAGAATACCCAAGGTTAGAAACAAAAACAAATTGCTGGAAAAACTCAGCAAGTCTGGCAGGGTCTGTGGAGAGAAATCAGAGTTAATGTTACTGTTTCAGTGACTCTTCCTCAATACCCTCTGTTGGAATTTAAGGAGAGTGGAAAACCCCTTTTAATCTCATGATAAGTCAGTAAGAAATGGATCATGGAACTGGTTTAACCCTGAATCCTGGATTTTCCAGCCTTGGAATCTATTTCTTGACCTAGCAGGAACTTACCAGGATTACCAAAGTGGACACTGTTGGAGAGCACCTGCAGTGAAACTGGATAGGCAGGGAAGGTTTTGATCAATTACACTGAGAGGCTGCTGTTCAAGCCATTTCATCTTTCAAAGAGTGTTTTGACTGCTTGGCAACTTCTTGGAAGGTGCTTCACTTGTCTGGCACTTAATTCACCTTCAGCTGCACTCCCCTGCTGTAAGACTTCTGTGCAGCATGGGAGCAGATAATGTGGCTACAACTTCCATCTTTGCTAAGAATCAAGAGCAAACGTCACACCACCAATGGAGACAGGAACAATACAAACAACACCACCAGATGTTATCTCCTCAGCCACATGACTCTCCACTTGGGTGTATAATAGAAATGAGCTGGATCTCCAGTTCAGGGTCAACAGGCAAAGGGTCAGCTCTCTCAAAATGTCTGAGTACCAGTGCCTCAGGTTTTTAAGGCTGCTAATATTTTCAGCCTCCCAGAATAGGACTCCTTCCTCAGTGGGTGTGCATTGGTCAATAAGGTGCCTGTCACTAGGTGGTCATGAAACACTCCACCAACACCGGCTCTAATCCTGGGGTCTCTGCCTCTCATTTAGGCTCTGTACCATTTTCTTTAAGGAAAGGAAGCAGTGAGGTGTGTGGGTGGAGATAATGTTTTGTGTGGTGATTGAATGCCATTTGTGGAGGGGGAAGCATGAAGCAAGCATCTGAGATTGTAATAAGCTGAAGGTGAATGTGAGTCCTGGCTGTTCAGATGTAGTTGCGAGACACCTAGAAAATACGGTATGAGTGAAGCTGCTAGATGTCTTGTTCTGAGGAATGCAGTGCAGGGAGATAGTCAGACAATAGGGCTTTGCACTCTCATAGCATCCTGAGGTTCTAGTTCCACTTAATAGGGTCAAACTTAAAGTGCTCTGGGAGGAGGTGATGACCAAATGGCATGATCACTGGGCTATTAATCCAGTGACCCGGGAATGCTCCTGGGACCAGGTTTCAAGTCCCACCACCAGCAGATGGTGGAATTTGTTTTTTAATTAAAAATAAACAAAATCTGGAATTAAGTGTCTAATGGTGGTTATGAATCCACTGTCAATTGTCAGGAAAAACCCATCTGGTTCATTAATATCCTTTCGGGAAGGAAACTGCCATCCTTGCCTGGTCTGACCTACATGTGACTCCAGATCCACAGCAATATTGTTGACTCTTACCTGCCCTCTGGGCAATTTGGGATGGGCAACGAGGGGAGAGGCCATTCTCGACTTGGTGCTCAGAAACGAGCTGGGGCAGGTATCAGATCTTGTGGAGGGAGAGCATTTTAGTGATAGTGACCACAACTGCCTCACATTCTACATAGCTCTGGAGAAGGAGAGGATTAGGCAAAATGATATTTAATTGGGGAAGAGGAAACTATGATGTGAATAGACATGAGTTAGGAAGCATGGATTGGGAGCAATTGTTCCATGGTAAAAGCACTATAAACATGTGGAGACTGTTTAAGGAACAGTTGTTGCAAGTGATGAATAAATATGTCCCTCTGAGACAGGCAAGAAGTGGTAAGATAAAGGAACCTTGGATGACGAGAGGGGTGGAGCTTCTCGTCAAAAGGAAAAAGGTAGCTTACATAAGGTGGAGGAAGCTAGGTTCAAGCTCAGCTCTACGGGATTACAGGCAGGTGAGGAAGGAGCTCAAAAATGGTCTGAGGAGAGCCAGGAGGGGTCATGAGAAAGGCTTGGCAGAACGGAAGAGGGAGAACACAAAGGCATTTTACACTTATGTGAGGAATAAGAGAATGGTCAAAGAAAGAGTAGGGCCGATCAAGGATAGCATAGGGAATTTGTGTGTGGAGTCTGAGGAGGTAGGGAAAGCCCTAAATGAGTTTTTTGCTCCTCTCTTTACGAAACAAACGAACTTTGTAGTGAATGAAACCTTTGAAGAGCAGGTGTGCATGCTGAAATGGATAGAGATAGAGGAAACTGATGTGCTGAAAATTTTGTCAAACATTAAGATTGACAAGTCGCCAGGCCCGGACCAGATTTGTCCTCGGCTGCTTTGGGAAACGAGAAATGCAATTGCTTCGCCACTTGCGAAGATCTTTCATCCTAGCTCTCCACTGGAGTCGTACCTGAGGACTGGAGAGAGGCAAATGTAATCCCTCTCTTCAAGAAAG